>NC_048571.1:55814795-55974795 GCF_013265735.2 Oncorhynchus mykiss
CCTCTCTCTCTCCACTCCCCCCTCATCTCTCTATCCCTCTCTCCACTCCCCCCTCATCTATCTTCCCCTCTCTCCTCTGCCCCTCATCTCTCTATCCCCCCGTTCCCCTCTCTCTCTCCCTCCATCCCTCTCCATCTCCTTGTGTAAGTATCTAGTATATCTTGGCTATTTCCTCAAGCAGAGTGTTTATATCAGTAATCTGTTCAGCCAGACATTTTAAATAACATATCTACGTGTTTAGAAACACTGCCCAGGCCCTCTAATGAATTTATGTTAATGCCTGACTCTGCTGGTGCTGCTGTGCATGTGCGTGTGCGTGCATGCGTGCGTGTGTGTGTGTGTGCGTGCGTGTCAGTCACAGTCATACAGTCACATTCATACAGTCACAGTCATACAGTCACAGTCATACAGTCATACAGGCACAGTCATACAGTCACAGTCATACAGTCACAGTCACATTCATACAGTCAAAGTCATACAGTCACAGTCATACAGTCACAGTCACAGTCATAGAGGCACAGTCATACAGTCACAGTCACAGTCATACAGTCACAGTCATACAGTCATACAGTCACAGTCATACAGTCAAAGTCATACAGTCACAGTCATACAGTCACAGTCACAGTCATACAGTCACAGTCATACAGTCATACAGTCACAGTCACATTCATACAGTCACATTCATACAGTCACATTCATACAGTCACAGTCACATTCATACAGTCACATTTATACAGTCACATTCATACAGTCACATTCATACAGTCACAGTAACATTCATACAGTCACATTCATACAGTTACATTCATACAGTCACAGTCACATTCATACAGTCACAGTCATACAGTCATACAGGCACAGTCATACAGTCACATTGATAAAGTCACATTCATACAGTCACAGTCATACAGGCTCAGTCATACAGTCACATTGATACAGTCACATTCATACAGTCACATTCATACAGTCACATTCATACAGTCACAGTCACATTCATACAGTCACAGTCATACAGTCATACAGGCACAGTCATACAGTCACATTGATACAGTCACATTCATACAGTCACATTCATACAGTCACATTCATACAGTCACATTCATACAGTCACAGTCATACAGTCACAGTCACAGTCATACAGTCACAGTCATACAGTCACAGTCACATTCATACAGTCACATTCATACAGTCACAGTCATACAGTCACAGTCATACAGTCATACAGGCACAGTCATACAGTCACATTCATACAGTCACAGTCATACAGTCACAGTCATACAGTCATACAGGCACAGTCATACAGTCACATTCATACACGTGGAGTGTATGTAATGAACAGTGAATCCCAATAAACAGGAGAGAATGTGCAGGGAGTGCGAGTACAGCTGTCCTGTTCGATGATGTAATGTTATCCTACAGCGTGACTCAACTGAGCCATTACTCCTGGGGGAACATAGGCTATCATGTACATGTATATCATCTAATGATATTTACGATTTTCCTTTCAATTTCAATGTCACAATTTTTCTATGAATTACTTCAACATACGATTCCAAAATGCTAATATGTCAATGTAAGATATACAAGAGCAATATCAATATCATCACAAGCACAAGGTACAATTACTCATTGGAAGAGCGTGGGAATTGGGAGGCGTGTGAGTTGAGAGAGAGGAGAAAGAGAGTCTGACAGACAAGCAGATTGCAGAGTACACTGATGGTAGATGAGAAGCTCTTCAGCCAATGAAGCCCCCTCGTCTATGCGTGCTCTCTCTCCCTCTCTGACTAACCCGTCATTTGTTGGCCCAGTCTCATCAGGACAGACAGGTGTGATTATATTCAAATGAGATAGCTGTCACTGTGATGACTTCATCTGTAATGTTTACCTGTTTTCATGCGCCTGCTGAAACATGATGTAGGAATTCTTTAGCGTTCAAATATAACAGGATAATAGACCTATCAGGCAATATCAAGTGTAATTCATTAATTTGACAGTGTAGAGTAATGTAAGAAAATGCAATGGAAGTGTGTGTGTGTGTGCGTGCGTGCGTGCGTGTGTGTGTGTGTGTGTGTGTGTGTGTATGTGTGTGTGTGTGTGTGTGTGTGTGTGTGTGTGTGTTATGAGTGTGTTTGTGCTCCATACATTTGAGAGGAACAAAGGTGAACCAAGTGATATGTTGCAATCGCATGTAATGCTGCTGGCCATGGCCCGTATCCACACAGAGTCTCAGAAAACGGCCCTAGGAATCCTGTTAACACCTGGTTTAAGACTAAAACAAGTCCCAGCTGAGAGTAGGTTTTAGGATGATGTTAACAGACTCCGAGCCAGAAGTAAATCAACTCATAAAAGTTTACATATGCCGTAGATGCTTTCAATTGCCCAATTTATAGGCATACCCCAAATAGGCAACTTGAACATTTAAGTTTAAAATGCTCAAAATAAAAAGATTATTAGCCTTGTGGTTATAAGTATTTAGGCATATCATGTGAATTATGCCTAAGAAATAGGCTACTGTCACATGTAGGTCCAGATTAATTATGGGTTGATCACATAAAAACAACCAAACATTCTTTCAACAACTATCCTGCAGGAACCACTGACTTGCTGCCTTTTTCTATTATCAAGACACCAGCTGGCAATGCTTAAATGGTTAGGACAGCTCACAAGTTCTCCTAATTATTGGTTGACGAGGTGGAAGTCACGACTAAAGAGGATTCATGCAAAGCTTTTATTTTTACGCACAAGAGTAGGAGTAAAATCCCTCTATTATCAGCACTTATGACAAATGTTCAAATCTGAGACGTTTTGTTTATATGGCCCCAGATCTCCACACACACAGCCAGGTCTTCTGAACAGGCTGTTTATTCCCATCCAATTTAACCAGCAGGAGGGCTGAAGTCCCTCACATAAACCCCTTTCTGGAGAAATAGGATTTTCCAACCCTACTTCACCCCTCACTGGCTGGTGACTGTAAATTAGTGTTTGTGTGTGTGGCTGACAATATACAGTATGTATGTCTGACCGAGTGTGTAGTGAGACAGATTCATTTCCACCTTACACAAATTTACCCAGAGTACCAACTTTTCAAACAATTGGTCTGGATCTGTGCGTGCTTGTGCGTCTGTGTGTGGGCATGTGTGTGTTCGTGGGCACGTGTGTGTGTGTGTTCAGCCCCTAAATAAGCGGTCTGGATTGTCATGTAGCTGTTACTGCGGCTTCCATGCAGTATAGCCATAAAACAGAGAATCAGCCCCTAAGACATAAATTACAGCAGAGAGAAAGAGAAGAGAGAAAGAGGGAAGGGCAGAGAGAAAGAGAGCAGGAAGGGGCAGAGTGAAAGAGAGAAGGAGAGAGGGAAGGGGAAGAGAGAGAGGGAGGGAATAGGTAAGAGAAAGAGAGAAGGAAAGCCGGAAGGGGCAGAGAGCAAGAGAGCAGGATGTGGCACAGAGAAAGAGAGAATGAGAACTGTTCATGGCAGTGTTTGGGTTTTCCCAATCCCATCTTGAGTCTGTTTTTTCCTTCGTTTTTTCTCTCTTGCTTTCCCCCTTCTCACCTCTCATTCTCTCTCTCTCTTTCTCTCTCTTTCTGTCTCTCTCTCTCCCTCCCTCTCTCTCTCTCTCTCTCTCTCTCTCTCTCTCTCTCTCTCTCTCTCTCTCACTCTCCCTCTCTCTCTCTCTCTCTCTCTCTCTCTCTCACTAATCTCTCTATATTACCTCTCAGGAAGTAAAGCTTTCATATCTGTCACGGTCTTCCTGGACTTCCTGGACTTTATCCTATATCTGCTTCCTCCTCTCATTGTTACTCTCTGTTTCCTCCACCCTTTCACTTGTACACTCTTTGACAGGTACTGTTTATATATTATTATTTTCTCACAGAAAACTTGAATAAAATCACTGCCAGTCAGGGAACCCATTTATAGGCTATAGTATTACATTGTGGTGGATACCAGAGGGTTCTGGGGTCTAAGCCTGTTCCCTGCCTTCCTTCCTCTCCTCTCCCAACTCTCACCTTCAGTGACCCCAGGTGTTCTCTACACTCCGTATAAACACTGAAGCTCAGTGTGGTTGTGTGCGTGTGTGTGTGTGTGTGTGTGTGTGTGTGTGTGTGTGTGTGTGTGTGTGTGTGTGTGTGTGTGTGTGTGTGTGTGTGTGTGTGTGTGTGTGTGTGTATATGGTGACCTGAGCCAGTGCTGCACCTGTGTTTCAGTGGTAATAGTGTAGCAACAAGTCTGTATATGTGATTAGGAGATCTATTATATCTTGTTTGTTTTATATTGACCATGCACCGATTCTGCTGCAAGGGACTTGTGTTTGTGTGTGTGTGTGTGAGCGCTCGCATCGATTCTGCTGCAAGGGACGTTTGTGTGTGTGTGTGTGTATGTATGTGTGTGTGTGTGTGTGCTCGTATTGATTCTGCTGCAAGGGGTGTGTGTGTGTGTGTGTGTGTGTGTGTGTGTGTGTGTGTGTGTGTGTGTGTGTGTGTGTGTGTGTGTGTGTGTGTGTGTGTGTGTGTGTGTGTGTGTGTGTGTGAGCGCTCGCATCGATTCTGCTGCAGAAGTTAAGTGGGTCAGTGTTTTTGCTGTATTTATTCATGCTCGAGCAAACAAGGTCTCAAGGGCTCGTTTGTGTGTGTGTGTTTGCAGGGCTCACTTGCACTTGATTTATCAATCGAAGTGATCGATCTGCTGTGTTGTCACCTCACCTGACCCACTTAAGACCAAGTTACTTGTATCATCAGTGTGTAATGAGGTATTGAGTAGTGGTATTGAATCTAGTAATTATAACATTAGGAAAATTACTAAGAAGACTGTTCAACCCTAATGTCTAATTAGCATAATACAAACATTTGCATAATAGTTTTTCTTTTTTTACCTTTATTTAACTAGGCAAGTCAGTTAAGAACAAATTCTTATATTCAATGACAGCCTAGGAACAGTGGGTTAACTGCCTGTTCAGGGGCAGAACAACAGATTTGTACGTTGTCAGCTCGGGGATTTGAACTTGCAACCTTCCAGTTACTAACTTCCAGTTATTAGTCCAACACTCTATTCCAATAAAAATCCATAAATGTAAGATGCGTCTACCGCATCCGCCTGTGTCGCACTTCCACATCTGTTAGAGCGGTGTTACAAATCAAATCAAATGTATTTAATAGCCCTTCTCACATCAGCTTATATATCAAAGTACAGAAACCCAGCCTAAAACCCCAAACAGTAAGCAATGCAGGTGTAGAACCACGGTGGCTAGGAAAAACTCCATCGAAAGGCCAAAACCTAGGAAGAAACCTAGAGAGGAACCAGGCTATGAGGGGTGGGCAGTCCTCTTCTGGCTGTGCCGGATGGAGATTTTAACAGAACATGGCCAAGTTATTCAAATGTTCATAAATGACCAGCATGCTCAAATAATAATAATCACAGTAGTTGTCGAGGGTGCAGCAAGCCAGGACCTCAGGAGTAAATGTCAGTTGGCTTTTCATAGGCGATCATTGCGAGTAGCTCTACCGCTCCTGCTGTCTCTAGAGAGTTGAAAACAGCAGGTCTGGGACAGGTAGCACGTCCGGTGAACAGGTCAGAGTTCCATAGCCGCAGGCAGAACAGTTGAAACTGGAGCAGCAGCACGGCCAGGTGAACTGGGGACAGCAAGGAGTCATCATGCCAGGTAGTCCTGAGGCATGGTCCTAGGGCTCAGGTCTTCCGAGAGAGAGAAAGAAAGAAAGAATTAGAGAGAGCATACTTAAATTCACACAGGACACTGGATAAGACAAGAGAAATACTCCAGATATAAGAGACTGACCCTAGCCCCCCGACACATAAACTACTGCAGCATAAATACTTAAGGCTGAGACAGGAGGGGTCAGGAGACACTGTGGCTCCATGCGATGATACCCCCGGACAGGGCCAAACAGGCAGGATATAACCCCCCCACCACCAGGAGGGATATCTTCAACCACCAACTTACAATCCTGAGACAAGGCCGAGTATAGCCCACAAAGATCTCCCCCACGGTAGCCGGAACGTAGAGCATTACAGTACTCTAAACTAGAAGTAACAAAAGCATGGATGAATTTGTCTGCAATATTTTTGGACAGAAAGTTTCTGATTTTTGCAATGTTACATAGATGGAAAATAACTGTCCTTGAAACAGTCTTGATATGTTCGTCAAAAGAGAGATCAGGGTCCAGAGTAATGCCGAGGGCCTTCACAGTTTTATTTGAGATGACTGTGCAACCATTAAGAGTAATTGTCAGATTCAACAGAAGATCTCTTTGTTTCTTGGGACCTAGAACAAGCATCTCTGTTTTGTCCGAGTTTAAAAGTATAAAGTTTGCAGCCATCCATCCTTATGTCTGAAACACAGGCTTCTAGCGAGGGCAATTTTGGGGCTTCACCATGTTTCATTGAAATGTACAGCGTATGTCATCCGCATAACAGTGAAAGTTAACATTATGTTTTCGAATGACATCCCCAAGAGGTAAAATATATAGTGAAAACAATAGTGGTCCTAAAACGGAACCTTGAGGAACACCGAAATTTACAGTTGATTTGTCAGAGGACAAACCATTCACAGAGACAAATTGATGTCTTTCTGACAGATAAGATCTAAACCAGGCCAGAACTTGTCCATGTAAACCAATTTGGGGTTTCCAATCTCTCCAAAAGAATGTGATGATCGATGGTATCAAAGCAGCACTAAGGTCTAGAGGCACGAGGACAGATGCATAGCACAGATGCAGTGCCTCGGTCTGACGCCATTAAAAGGTAATTTACCACCTTCACAAGTGCAGTCTCAGTGCTATGATGGGGTCTAAAACCAGACTGAAGTATTTCGTATACATTGTTTGTCTTCAGGAAGTTGCTGTGCAACAGCTTTTTCAAAATTTTTAGAGAGGAATGGAAGATTCGATATAGGCCTATAGTTTTTTTGTTTTTTCTGGGTGAAGGTTTGGGTTTTTCA
Organism: Oncorhynchus mykiss; assembly: GCF_013265735.2. NCBI lineage: Eukaryota > Metazoa > Chordata > Actinopteri > Salmoniformes > Salmonidae > Oncorhynchus > Oncorhynchus mykiss. The sequence goes on from NC_048571.1 coordinate 55,821,749, forward strand.
AGACAGGCTTTATTAATGCCACTTTTAGTGAGTTTGGTTCACATCCGGTAGAAGGGGGGTGTTTATTATGTTGAACATAGGAGGGCCAAGCACAAGAAGCAGCTCTTTCAGTAGTTTAGTTGGAATAGGGTCCAGTATGCATGTTGAAGGTTTAGAGGCCATGATTATTTTCATCATTGTGTCAAGAGATATAGTACTAAAACACTTGAGTGTCTCCCTTTATCCTAGGTCCTGGCAGAGTTGTGCAGACTCAGAACAACTGAGCTTTGGAGGAATACGCAGATTTAAAGTGGAGTCCGTAATTTGCTTTCTAATGATCATGATTTTATTACTTATTTATTACTGCGGAAGTGAAAGCCATCCTCTCTTGGTGAATGCTGCTTTTTAGTTAGCTTTGCGACAGTATCAAAAAGAAATTTCGGATTGTTCTTATTTTCCTCAATTAAGTTGTAAAAATAGGATGATCGAGCAGCAGTAAGGGCTCTTCGATACTGCACGGTACTGTCTTTCCAAGCTAGTCGGAAGACTTCCAGTTTGGTGTGGCATCATTTCCGTTCCAATTTTCTGGAAGCTTGCTTCAGAGCTAGGGAATTTTCTGTATACCAGGGAGTTAGTTTCTTATGACAAATGATTTTCATTTTTAGGGGTGCAACTGCATCTAGGGTATTGCGCAAGGTTAAATTGAGTTCCTCAGTTAGGTGGTTAACTGATTTTTGTCCTCTGACGTCCTTGGGTAGGCAGAGGGAGTCTGGATGGGCATCAAGGAATCTTTGGGTTGTCTGAGAATTTATAGCACGACTTTTGATGTTCCTTGTTTGGGGTCTGAGTAGATTATTTGTTGCGATTGCAAACGTAATAAAATGGTGGTCCGATAGTCCAGGGTTATGAGGAAAAACATTAAGATCCACAACATTTATTCCATGGGGCAAAACTAGGTCCAGAGTATGACTGTGGCAGTGAGTGGGTCCAGAGACATGTTGGACAAAACCCACTGAGTCGATGATGGCTCCCAAAGCCTTTTGGAGTGGGTCTGTGGACTTTTCCATGTGAATATTAAAGTCACCAAAAATTTGAATATTATCTGCTATGACTACAAGGTCCGATAGGAACTCAGGGAACTCAGTGAGGAACGCTGTATATGGCCCAGGAGGCCTGTAAACAGTAGCTATAAAAAGTGTTTGTCAGACCATGAGACATCCCGAAAATCGGTCTTCTCACAAAAACTTCTGTAGCATCCAAACGGTTTGGCCTACAAACACTTATGGCCTACATACTATCCATCTATGGAAAAATGAGACTCTCTACAAGCGTCTGGAGACTCGTCTGAAGTTGGTACAGCTGATCAGCCAACTTCTGTCTGTAGCATCCGAACCGTTTGGGCTACACACTAATATGACCCCTCTGTGCAAAGGTGAGACTCACAAGACTCGTCTGAAGGTCCCCCGGTACCAGTTGAAAAAATGAATGGAAGTATATACGGGAAAAGATATATGGGGTTAAATACATGTATACAATTTTTCCTGATCTCTCTTATATCTCTCAGATATAGGATAGACACTTCAGAACAAACTGCCTTTTGATATGTTTTTGGGACAATCTGTTGTTCCATTTTAACGTTCAAAATCAAATAGCAGAAACGCCCCTCCTTAGACAGGGCTTACACTGATGGGTTAACCCTCTATGGTGGATCAATAACCTAGTTTTCTGCTAGACTACAGGCTCCCACTACACACGCACACACGCAGGCACACACACATGCAGGTTCATTGCCTGCTTTGAGAAATGCATGCAAAAGCCTACTTACTCCGTACAAAAGTCATCCATAGGGCTTTTACATATCTGTACATGTTGGATATATAATTCAGACATCCTAATCATAATGGGTAGAGCAGTGCACCTCCAAATCTCAGTACAGCATGTTGTCTGTCTGCAGCAGTCATTTCTCATTGATATTCAGAGGTTTGGCTTGTTCTGAAAGGCCAGGGTGGAACTAATTCTCTGTATGTGTTGCGTGGAATGCTTCCCCCACCCTCTAAAGCCCCACTCTCCTCAGTCTGGTATTTGCTGTTATGTCATTATCTCGTTATTATTATCAACAAAAAAAAAGCAAGGCTCGCTTGCACGCTCAAGGAGTGCAGAAATTGAATATTATATTTAACAATCAATTTCCATGATGGAATTACGCAAATAAAAGACACTCTCTCTTTCTTTCTCTCTTTCTCTCTCTCTCTCTCGCTCTCTCTCTCTAACTCTCTCTCTCATCCTCTACCTTGATGCATCTGTCATCTGTTCATTTGTTATGGTTTACTCTATTCATTTACAGACATCTTTTTCACACTCCGAGGCCTGTCTCATGTTCCCCACTTTGCATGATTACGACGCCTCAGCCAAATGCAGGTATGTTTATCCCCGTTTCGCCCCGTTTCGCTCCGTTAACTTTCATAGCAGCCACGTGGTATTCTTTCTTGCATCTACGCTCTCTCCTCCTCCACCCTTTGCCCTTCGCTTGTGGACTTCAATGGACAACACATCAGCTCTCTGTGACCAGGGGAAACAATCTCTCCAAGCCAAACCATATCATAACCGCTACACACAGCCTACATTGTTGTCACCATATTAGCTAAAATAGCATCATAGTCAGCTAATAGAACTAACGTGTTAGTAAACCCGCTACAATCATGCAGTACAGTGTACATTGAGTAAGCGGTTTAGCAGTTACACCAGCTGGGCCCCGGTGGAAATAAATGAGTAAAACAAAAAGCTTACCTAGACATTTAAGAGTTCCAGTGTTGGATAGTCATAGACAGCTAGCTAACATAGCACCCCTCTGTTTAAGCCAGGGTGTTTGAGTAGGCTAAACTAGCTAGGTGCAAATTTGTTAGCTAAGTAAGTGAATGTTAAAGTGAAGAAAAAAATAATGAATTCTCTCTCTTTGAGTCAAGTACACAACACTTTTTATGCACTGCAGTGCTAGCTAGCTGTAGCTTATGCTTTCAGCACTAGAGGCGGCAGGAGGGGCAGGCTGTTAACCCACTGTTCCCCGGATGCCGAAGACGTGGATGTCGATTAAAGCAGCCCTCCGCACCGCTCTGATTCAGAGGGGTTGGGTGAAATGTGGAAGAAACATTTCAGTTGTATACATCCCGTTGTTCAATTGACTAGGTATCAAAATCACATCACTTCATTGGTGTGACATAAGAGGGTGCAGAGCAAGCTTTAAACAGGAAGCTCACCCAAACAAAGCACACGGTAAGATCAGTCATAACTTTTTTCTGTTTTGATGTTAAGTTTATAAAACTGGCAAAAATAATGTGCTGTGCCAAATTTTGATGTGAATCTATGTACTGGTGCATCAAAATACACAAAGTTGCCAATATTATTGTAACGGTCGTCGTATGAAGAAGGTGTGGACCAAAGCACAGCGTGGTAAGTGTTCATGTTATTTTTATTTAAACTGAACACAAAACAAAATAACAAGATAATGAACGAAAATGAAACAGTCCTGTCAGATGCAGAAACACAAAACAGAAAACAACTACCCACAACCCATAGTGGGAAAACAGGCTGCCTAAGTATGGTTCTCAATCAGAGACAACGACAGACAGCTGTCCCTGATTGAGAACCATACCCGGTCAAAAACAAAGAAATACAAAAACATAGAAAAAAGAACATAGAATGCCCACCCTAGTCACACCCTGGCCTAACCAAAATAGAGAATAAAAGCCTCTCTATGGCCAGGGCGTGACAATTATGTTTACATTTTCTAATTCAGCCATTTTTATGCTGTTGTCCCACTTTACCAATCTTAGCTAAAGTAGTTTTCTTGTAGTACTGTTATTAGTACTGTTATTAGTACTCTTATTTGAGTGAATTCAGAAATATTTCTGGATTATGTAACCTCTTCAGACATCTATCCAACATATTAGCCCAACACATGATACAGTACATTTATGAAATCCTTAGACATTTCCTAATCACACAAAATTGAATTTAATTGTCATTGGGGTACAATTCGGACTGTACTAGTGACCCAGTTTGTCTAACCTGCTGTCCCAGCCTACCAAATGCAAACTGAAAATCTGGTTTTGACTCAGTGTACACAAATGGTTGTGTCATGCCTCCTGTGAGTATATAATTTGCGTGTGTGTGTGTGTGTGTGTGTGTGTGAGATTAGTAAACATCTTGACGATTTCATAAATGTATCATGTTTTGGCTAATATGTTGGATAGATGTCCAAAGAGGTTACAGACCTGTCTGAGATGTAACCCTGGGAGCTAAACTACAACAGGAAGAGAACATACGACAAGAAGACACATTACTGTGCTGTTGTGGTGATAGAGTGACAGACCTGTCTGAGATGTAACCCTGGGAGCTAAACTACAACAGGAAGAGAACATACGACAAGAAGACATAATACTGTGCTGTTGTGGTGATAGAGTGACAGACCTGTCTGAGATGTAACCCTGGGTGCTAAACTACAACAGGAAGAGAACATACGACAAGAAGACACAATACTGTGCTGTTGTGGTGATAGAGTGACAGACCTGTCTGAGATGTAACCCTGGGTGCTAAACTACAACAGGAAGAGAACATACGACAAGAAGACACATTACTGTGCTGTTGTGGTGATAGAGTGACAGACCTGTCTGAGATGTAACCCTGGGTGCTAAACTACAACAGGAAGAGAACATACGACAAGAAGACACATTACTGTGCTGTTGTGGTGATAGAGTGACAGACCTGTCTGAGATGTAACCCTGGGTGCTAAACTACAACAGGAAGAGAACATACGACAAGAAGACACATTACTGCGCTGTTGTGGTGATAGAGTGACAGACCTGTCTGAGATGTAACTCTGGGTGCTAAACTACAACAGGAAGAGAACATACGACAAGAAGACATAATACTGTGCTGTTTTTATTTGTCAGCTTTCAAACCACATTATTAATCACAGGGATGTGTTTTCTTGGTCAGGGCACAGCATCAGAAACATCCCCAGTTCTAGGTGTTAGGCTGTGAATGTGGGTTTCTTTTGACTAGGACCAGGAGTGATGTTTACTTGGTTGGTCCAAAGAACAGAAGGATCTGCGTGGGTCAGAGCACAGAGCAAGTGAAGGTTTGTGAAGGTTTGTAAGGGTTTGTAAAGGTTTGTAAAGGTTTGTGAAGGTTTGTGAAGGGCATCGAGTGAATGTGTGGAAACCCTCTTAAGAATGTACCAATCAGTGAGGCAGGTCACAGGAACGCCACATTACGGCTGGATACCGTTTTCAGTCTCAGTCCTCTGGTGAGACCCGTGTGTGTGTGTGTGTGTGTGTGTGTGTGTGTGGGTGTGTGCGTGCATGCCTTTAGCTAGATTAAGATGGAAGTTATGACATTAAACTGTTTGTACTTTAACATCTCTGGAATAATAACTGCATCAGTGATGAGAAGGTGTCATGTAGGAAGGTGTTTTACAACTCTTGTTTTGTAACACCAAAATCACAGATACACTTACTGTTATCAGGGCCCCAGAGACCTCTCTCCCTCTACCCTCTTGTCTACCTACTCATCCAACCCCTCCAAACCCTCCTCTCTCTCCCTCTACCCTCTTCTCTACCTACTCCTCCAACCCCTCCAAACCCTCCTCTCTCTCCCTCTACCCTCTTCTCTACCTACTCCTCCAACCCCTCCAACCCGTCCTCTCTCTCCCTCTACCCCCTTCTCTACCTACTCCTCCAACCCCTCCAACCCATCCTCTCTCTCCCTCTCTCTCCCTCTACCCCCTTCTCTACCTACTCCTCCAACCCCTCCAACCCGTCCTCTCTCTCCCTCTACCCCCTTCTCTACCTACTCATCCAACCCCTCCTCTCTCTCCCTCTACCCTCTTCTCTACCTACTCATCCAACCCCTCCTCTCTCTCCCTCTACCCTCTTCTCTACCTACTCCTCCAACCCCTCCTTTCTCTCCCTCTACCCCCTTCTCTACCTACTCCTCCAACCCCTCCTTTCTCTCCCTCTACCCCCTTCTCTACCTACTCCTCCAACCCGTCCTCTCTCTCCCTCTACCCCCTTCTCTACCTACTCATCCAACCCCTCCTTTCTCTCCCTCTACCCCCTTCTCTACCTACTCCTCCAACCCCTCCTCTCTCTCCCTCTACCCCCTTCTCTACCTACTCCTCCAACCCCTCCTCTCTCTCCCTCTACCCTCTTCTCTACCTACTCCTCCAACCCCTCCTTTCTCTCCCTCTACCCTCTTCTCTTCCTACTCCTCCAACCCCTCCTCTCTCTCCCTCTACCCTCTTCTCTACCTACTCCTCTAACCCCTCCTCTCTCTCCCTCTACCCTCTTGTCTACCTACTCCTCCAACCCCTCCTCTTTCTCCCTCTACCCCCTTCTCTACCTACTCCTCCAACCCCTCCTTTCTCTCCCTCTACCCTCTTCTCTACCTACTCCTCCAACCCCTCCTTTCTCTCCCTCTACCCTCTTCTCTACCTACTCCTCTAACCCCTCCTCTCTCTCCCTCTACCCTCTTGTCTAACTACTCCTCCAACCCCTCCTCTTTCTCCCTCTACCCCCTTCTCTACCTACTCCTCCAAACCCTCCTCTCTCTCCCTCTACCCCCTTCTCTACCTACTCCTCCAACCCCTCCTCTCTCTCCCTCTACCCCCTTCTCTACCTACTCCTCCAACCCCTCCTTTCTCTCCCTCTACCCCCTTCTCTACCTACTCCTCCAACCCCTCCTTTCTCTCCCTCTACCCCCTTCTCTACCTACTCCTCCAACCCCTCCTCTCTCTCCCTCTACCCCCTTCTCTACCTACTCCTCCAAACCCTCCTCTCTCTCCCTCTACCGTCTTCTCTACCTACTCCTCCAACCCCTCCTTTCTCTCCCTCTACCCCCTTCTCTACCTACTCCTCCAACCCCTCCTCTTTCTCCCTCTACCCCCTTCTCTACCTACTCCTCCAACCCCTCCTTTCTCTCCCTCTACCCCCTTCTCTACCTACTCCTCCAACCCCTCCTTTCTCTCCCTCTACCCCCTTCTCTACCTACTCCTCCAACCCCTCCTTTCTCTCCCTCTACCCCCTTCTCTACCTACTCCTCCAACCCCGTCTCTCTCTCCCTCTACCCTTTTGTCTACCTACTCCTCCAACCCCTCCTCACTCTCCCTCTACCCTCTTGTCTACCTACTCCTCCAACCCCTCCTCACTCTCCCTCTACACTCTTGTCTACCTACTCCTCCAACCCCTCCTCACTCTCCCTCTACCCTCTTGTCTACCTACTCCTCCAACCCCCCCCCTCTCTCTCTCTACCCCCTTCTCTACCTACTCCTCCAACCCCTCCTCTCTCTCACTCTACTGTCTTCTCTGCCTACTTCTCCAACCCCTCCAACCCCTCCTCTCTCTCCCTCTACCCCCTTCTCTACCTACTCCTCCAAACCCTCCTCTCTCTCCCTCTACCCCCTTCTCTACCTACTCCTCCAACCCCTCCTCTCTCTCCCTCTACTGTCTTCTCTGCATACTCCTCCAACCCCTCCTCTCTCTCCCTCTACCGTCTTCTCTACCTACTCCTCCAACCCCTCCTCTCTCTCCCTCTACCGTCTTCTCTACCTACTCCTCCAACCCCTCCTCTCTCTCCCTCTACCCTGTTCTCTACCTACTCCTCCAACCCCTCCTCTCTCTCCCTCTACCCCCTGCTCTACCTACTCCTCCAACCCCTCCTCTCTCTCCCTCTACCGTCTTCTCTGCATACTCCTCCAACCCCTCCTCTCTCTCCCTCTACCCCTTCTCTACCTACTCCTCCAAACCCTCCTCTCTCTCCCTCTACCCCCTTCTCTACCTACTCCTCCAACCCCTCCTCTCTCTCCCTCTACTGTCTTCTCTGCATACTCCTCCAAACCCTCCTCTCTCTCCCTCTACCGTCTTCTCTACCTACTCCTCCAACCCCTCCTCTCTCTCCCTCTACCGTCTTCTCTACCTACTCCTCCAACCACTCCTCTCTCTCCCTCTACCCCCTTCTCTACCTACTCCTCCAACCCCTCCTCTCTCTCCCTCTACCGTCTTCTCTGCATACTCCTCCAACCCCTCCTCTCTCTCCCTCTACCCCCTTCTCTACCTACTCCTCCAACCCCTCCTTTCTCTCCCTCTACCCCCTTCTCTACCCACTCCTCCAACCCCTCCTTTCTCTCCCTCTACCCCCTTCTCTACCTACTCCTCCAACCCCTCCTTTCTCTCCCTCTACCCCCTTCTCTACCTACTCCTCCAACCCCTTCTCTCTCTCCCTCTACCCTTTTGTCTACCTACTCCTCCAACCCCTCCTCACTCTCCCTCTACCCTCTTGTCTACCTACTCCTCCAACCCCTCCTCACTCTCCCTCTACCCTCTTGTCTACCTACTCCTCCAACCCCCCCCCTCTCTCTCTCTAACCCCTTCTCTACCTACTCCTCCAACCCCTCCTCTCTCTCCCTCTACTGTCTTCTCTGCCTACTTCTCCAACCCCTCCAACCCCTCCTCTCTCTCCCTCTACCCCCTTCTCTACCTACTCCTCCAAACCCTCCTCTCTCTCCCTCTACCCCCTTCTCTACCTACTCCTCCAACCCCTCCTCTCTCTCCCTCTACTGTCTTCTCTGCATACTCCTCCAACCCCTCCTCTCTCTCCCTCTAACGTCTTCTCTACCTACTCCTCCAACCCCTCCTCTCTCTCCCTCTACCCCCTTCTCTACCTACTCCTCCAACCCCTCCTCTCTCTCCCTCTACCGTCTTCTCTGCATACTCCTCCAACCCGTCCTCTCTCTCCCTCTACCCTCTTCTCTACCTACTCCTCCAACCCCTCCTCTCTCTCCCTCTACCCTGTTCTCTACCTACTCCTCCAAACCCTCCTCTCTCTCCCTCTACCGTCTTCTCTACCTACTCCTCCAACCCCTCCTCTCTCTCCCTCTACCCCCTTCTCTACCTACTCCTCCAACCCCTCCTCTCTCTCCCTCTACCCCCTTCTCTACCTACTCCTCCAACCCCTCCTCTCTCTCCCTCTACCCCCTTCTCTACCAACTCCTACAACCCCTCCTCTCTCTCCCTCTACCCCCTTCTCTACCTTTTCCTCCAACCCCTCCAACCCCTCCTTTCTCTCCCTCTACCCCCTTCTCTACCTACTCCTCCAACCCCTCCTCTCTCTCCCTCTACCCTCTTCTCTACCTACTCCTCTAACCCCTCCTCTCTCTCCCTCTACCCTCTTGTCTACCTACTCCTCCAACCCCTCCTCTCTCTCCCTCTACCCCCTTCTCTACCTACTCCTCCAATTCCTCTAACCCCTCCTCTCTCTCCCTCTACCCCCTTCTCTACCTACTCCTCCAACCCCTCCTCTCTCTCCCTCTACCCCCTTCTCTACCTACTCCTCCAACCCCTCCTCTCTCTCTCTCTCTCTCTCTCTCTGTCTCTCTCTCTCTCTCTCTCTCTCTCTCTCTCTCTCTCTCTCTCTCTCTCCTCTGTGTGTTTACAGTAAGCAGTGTTCAGGGGTGTCTCCTTTTATGGTCATTCCTCATCCACGTTAAAGTGCATTAAAGCCATGGCATGTCTACCCTTGTCTCACCCCCTTCTCTCCCACCCCCCTTTCCCCCTTCCCCCGACTCACCAACCTTGTAGTGACCCCCTGGGTACCAAGGCTGTTTGTGGAATACATGTTACAGGGGTGGGTAAATCCAGCCCTCAAGGGCCTGATTGGTGTCACAGTTTTGCCTCAGCTCCAGCTTACACACCTTACTCCAATAATCATCTAATCATGATCTAATCATTTTAGAATGCAATTTGATGAATCAGCTGTGTTTTCTAGGATGGAGAAACAGTGTGACACCGATCAGGCTCTCGGGACTGGAGTTGCCCACCCCTGATTAGTCTCTATGAATGTAGACATCCCATACCTTCTCCAGTGTGTGTGGGTGTGTATGTGTTATCTGTTCTGACACACACACACACACACACACACACACACACACACACACACACACACACACACACACACACACACACACACACACACACACACACACACACACACACACACACACACACACACACACACACAGGGAGAGAGGTGACATGTGGCTTGGTACAGTATAGTAGGGAGATACATTTCATATTTTAAAGCTGTATTAATTAATATGTGATCTGTACAGTGTGAGACAGCATTAGCTCCTATTAAAGCTCACTAATTCCACTTTCCATAGTGTTGCATCAATTACACCTTCACCTTGGAGAGAACAGTATGGAGAGGGACAGAGGGAGCAGGGGGAGCAGGGGGAGAGGGAGCAGGAGGAGAGGGAGAGAGGGAGCGGGAGGAGAGGGAGAGAGGGAGCAGGCGGAGAGGGAGAGAGGGAGCAGGAGGAGAGGGAGAGAGGGAGCAGGCGGAGAGGGAGAGAGGGAGCAGGAGGAGAGGGAGAGAGGGAGCAGGAGGAGAGGGAGAGAGGGAGCAGGCGGAGAGGGAGAGAGGGAGCAGGAGGAGAGGGAGAGATGGAGCAGGAGGAGAGGGGGAGAGGGAGCAGGAGAAGAGGGAGAGAGGGAGCAGGCGGAGAGGGAGAGAGGGAGCAGGAGGAGAAGGACACACACACACACACACACACACACACGACTGCCTGTATCGGCTGGGATCTCAGAAGGTTGTTTATTGTCTCAGCTCTGACCACTCTGCAGCTCTAATTAGATTTACCTTCCATGTTTTTCTTTCCCTCACTTGGTTTTTCTTTCCTCTCCTTTGCTCTCTCTTTCTCCTCTTGAGGTGTTTTTCTTCCCTGAGCGACGTGCATTCAGTGTGGGGTTGATGACTAGCCAGGGAAGAGAGGGTTGAAGTCATGAGGAGGTGAGGGAGGAGGAGAGAGCAAGTCCAAGGTGTGAGGTCACAGACAGGTTGTTTAGGCCTACTCTACTCTACTCTATTTTACTCTACTCTACTCTATTCTACTCTACTCTACTCTACTCTACTCTATTTTACTCTACTCTACTCTACTTTACTCTATTTTACTCTACTCTATTTTACTCTACTCTACTCTACTTTACTCTACTCTACTCGACTCTATTTTACTCTACTCTGCTCTACTCTACTCTTTTCTACTCTATCTTGCTCTACTCTACCCTTCTCTACGTATCTTCTATGTGAGAGTTACTAATATGTTAGTCTCCTCTCTTCCTCTCTCTTCTCTTCTCTTATCCTCTTGTCTATCTTCCACTCCTCTCGTCTCTTATCCTCTCTTCTCTTCTCTTATCCTCTTGTCTATCTTCCACTCCTCTAGTCTCTTATCCTCTCTTCTCTTCTCTTATCCTCTTGTCTATCTTCCACTCCTCTCGTCTCTTATCCTATCTTCTCTTCTCTTATCCTCTTGTCTATCTTCCACTCCTCTAGTCTCTTATCCTCTCTTCTCTTATTCTCTTGTCTATCCTCCACTCCTCTAGTCTCTTATCCTCTCTTCTCTTATCCTCTTGTCTATCTTCCACTCCTCTCGTCTCGTATCCTCTCTTCTCTTATCCTCTTGTCTATCTTCCACTCCTCTCGTCTCTTATCCTCTCTTCTCTTATCCTCTTGTCTATCTTCCACCCTCTTGTCTCTTATCCTCTCTTCTCTTCTCTTATCATCTTGTCTATCTTCCACTCCTCTCGTCTCTTATCCTCTCTTCTCTTCTCTTATCCTCTTGTCTATCTTCCACTCCTCTAGTCTCTTATCCTCTCTTCACTTCTCTTCTCTTATCCTTTTGTCTATCTTCCACTCCTCTAGTCTCTTATCCTCTCTTCTCTTATCCTCTTGTCTATCTTCCACCCTCTTGTCTCTTATCCTCTCTTCTCTTCTCTTATCATCTTGTCTATCTTCCACTCCTCTCGTCTCTTATCCTCTCTTCTCTTCTCTTATCCTCTTGTCTATCTTCCACACCTCTAGTCTCTTATCCTCTCTTCTCTTATCCTCTTGTCTATCTTCCACTCCTCTCGTCTCTTATCCTCTCTTCTCTTCTCTTATCCTCTTGTCTATCTTCCACTCCTCTAGTCTCTTATCCTCTCTTCTCTTATTCTCTTGTCTATCCTCCACTCATCTAGTCTCTTAACCTCTCTTCTCTTATCCTCTTGTCTATCTTCCACACCTCTAGTCTCTTATCCTCTCTTCTCTTATCCTCTTGTCTATCTTCCACCCTCTTGTCTCTTATCCTCTCTTCTCTTCTCTTATCATCTTGTCTATCTTCCACTCCTCTAGTCTCTTATCCTCTCTTCACTTCTCTTCTCTTATCCTTTTGTCTATCTTCCACTCCTCTAGTCTCTTATCCTCTCTTCTCTTATCCTCTTGTCTATCTTCCACTCCTCTCGTCTCTTATCCTCTCTTCTCTTATCCTCTTGTCTACCACTCCTCTAGTCTCTTATCCTCTCTTCTCTTATCCTCTTGTCTATCTTCCACTCCTCTCGTCTCTTATCCTCTCTTCTTTTCTCTTATCCTCTTGTCTATCTTCCACTCCTCTCGTCTCTTATCCTCTCTTCACTTCTCTTCTCTTATCCTTTTGTCTATCTTCCACTCCTCTCGTCTCTTATCCTCTCTTCTCTTCTCTTATCCTCTTGTCTATCTTCCACCCTCTAGTCTCTTATCCTCTCTTCTCTTCTCTTATCCTTTTGTCTATCTTCCACTCCTCTCGTCTCTTATCCTCTCTTCTCTTATCCTCTTGTCTATCTTCCACTCCTCTCGTCTCTTATCCTCTCTTCTCTTATCCTCTTGTCTATCTTCCACTCCTCTCGTCTCTTCTCCTCTCTTCTCGTCTCCACTTTCTCTCACCTGTATCACTGGTGATCTGACTGAATCTCTCTCCTGCTTCGCAATTCGATTTTCGTGGGAACTTGGGCACCCTGCTGTGCTCCTTTAGCAATGCCAGTGGGAACATCTCACCTCCCTCACTCCTCTGTTCCCTCACCCCTCTGTTCTCTCACCCCACCTGAGGGGTGTGTCACCCTTACCTGGGGGGGATATGTCACCCTTACCTGGGGGGGATCTCCTGTTCTTTGGGGAAGGAACTCAGTGGGGGGTCCCTCTCAGTCTCCACCAAAACCTGAGTGATGCAGGCTCTGTGATGCAGTTAAAAGTGGTGTGTGTGTGTACTACTGAGGCACATGGGAATAAAAGGAAAAGAAAGGGAGGGGATCGATGAAAGGCAACAACAGTCAAGATCATATCATTTCCCTTGACAATTAGGAGGCCTTCGTCTGAAGGGAACACACCCCCCCCCCCCCCCCCCCCCCCCCCCTCCCCCCACACACACACACACACACACACACACACACATACACACACACAGTAACTTCTTAGCACCTTTTGTTTCCCACTTAAACTTATCTGCTTTGAAAGTGAGTTTTCCAATAAATAAAATGCCCCCTGGGCCTACTTAAGCAATCATTATTTACAGTATCCAAGTGTGTGTGTGTGTGTGTGTTTGTGTGTGTGTGTGTGTGTGTGTGTGTGTGTGTGTGAATGAGTGAGTGGGTCAGAGAATCTTTTAAATGGAAAAACAAAACATTTTCCCAGTCTTTAGCCCGAGTTACCTAGCGCTGCGACCCATGAAATCCTCTTATGGAACTGTGTACAGTATGTGAGTGAATTGTATGTGTGTAGGCCTGATAAGGTAGTGTGTGTGTGCGCGTGCGAGTTAGTCATGCCACTTTGTTTTCCACTGAAGATTTAATGCCTTACATGGAAGAAAACAGACCGGCTGACATCAAGGATCCTTGTGCGGGTTAGCTGTGTGTTTGTGTGAGTGCATGTAAGTGTATGTGCCTGTTTGTGTGTATGTAAGGTAGTGGATGAAGGCTATCATATCCAGCCAGGTCACCCATGATACAAGTCAGTACTCGACGTCTATCCATGTCTGACGACGTCGGGAGATGACATGCAAACCATCCACTAGGGGCAACAGTGAGCGTTGTTACCTTCAAGTAGGTTTAGGTTTTGCTAGGGTGTTGTGGACAGGGATAGTGGATTGGGCGTAAGCATCTGCCTCTGATTCCAAAGGTTGCAAGTCGAATCCAGCAATAGAAAGTCATTTTTTAGATTTTTTGTTTATTATTATTGCAGATTTTTTTACCCCCTTTTTCGCCCCAATTTCGATCTTGCCTCATCTCTGCAACTCCCCAACGCGCTCGGGAGGTGAAGGTTGAGTCATGCGTCCTCCTAAACATCAAACCGCGCTTCTTAACACTCGCCCACCTAACCCGGAAGCCAGCCACACCAATGTGTCGGAGAAAACACTGACAACAGAGGTCAGCCTCCAGGCACTCAGCCCGCCAAAAGGAGTCACTAGTGCGCGATGAGCCAAGTAAAGCCTCCTTGGCCAAACCCCTAACCCGGAAGATGCTGGGCCAACTGTGCACTGCCCTAAGAGATTCCCGATCACGACCCGTTGTGATTCAGCCCGGGATCGAACCTGGTCTGTAATGACGCCTCTAGCGTATTTTTATATTTCATATTTATATATTTGATTCTTCAAAGGAGCCACCCTTTGCCTTGTTGACAGCTTTGCACACACTGAGCATTCTCTCAACCAGCTTCACCTGGAATGCTTTTCCAAAAGTCTTGAAGGAGTTCCCACATATGCTGAGCACTAGTTGGCTGCTCTTCCTTCACTCTGCGGTCCAACTCATCCAAAACCATCTCAGTTGGGTTGAGGTCGGGTGATTGTGGAGGCCAGGTCATCTGATGCAGCACTCCATCACTCTCCTTCTTGGTCAAATAGCCCTTACACAGCCTGGAGGTGTGTTGGGTCATTGTTCTGTTGAAAAACAAATGATAGTCCCACTAAGCACAAACCAGAAGGGATGGCATATTACTGCAGGATGCTGTGGTAGCCATGCTGGTTAAGTGTGCCTTGAATTCTAAATAAATCACTGACAGTCACCAGCAGAGCACCCCCACACCATCACACCTCCTCCTCCATGCTTACGGTGGGAAATACAAATGCAGAGATTATCCGTTCATCTACTCTGTGTCTTACAAAGACACGGTGGTTGGACCAAAAATCTCAAATTTGGACTCATCAGACCAAAGGACAGATTTCCACCGGTCTAATGTCCATTGCTTGTGTTTTTTGGCCCAAGCAAGTCTCTTCTTGTTAGTGTCCTTTAGTAGTGGTTCTTACAGCAATTTGACCATGGTTCACGCAGTCTCCTCTGAACAGTTGATGTTGAGATGTGTCTTTTACTTGAACTCTGTGAAGCATTTATTTGGGCTGCAATTTCCGAGGCTGGTAACTGTAATGAACGTATCCTCTGGGTCTTCCTTTCCTGTTTCCTCCTCATGAGAACCAGTTTCATCTGACGGCTTGATGGTTTTTGCGACTGCACTTGAAGAAACTGTCAAAGTTCTTGAAATTTTCCGGAATGACTGACCTTCATATCTTAAAGTAATGATGGAATGTTGTTTCTCTTTGCTAATTTGGGCTGTTCCTGGCATAATATGGACTTGGTCTTTTACCAAATAGGGCTATCTTCTGTACACCACCCCTACCTCGACACAACACAACTGATTGGCTCAAACTCATTAAGAAGGAAATAAATTCCACAAATGTACTTTTCACAAGGCACACCTGTTAATTGAAATGCATTCCAGGTGACTACCTCATGATGCTGGTTGAGAGAATGCCAAGAGTGTGCAAAGCTGTGGCTACTTTGAAGAACCTTATATATAACATATATTTTGATGGTTTTTTGGTTATTACATGATTCAATATGTGCTATTTCGTAGTTATGATGTCTTCACCATTATGCTACAGTGTAGAAAATAGTCAAAATAAAGAAAAACCCTTGAATGAGTAGGTGCATCCAAACTTTTGACTGATACTGTAGTCACAAAATGGTTTGCTTGTCAGCAATCAGCTTTTCAAGATATTAAGCATTTTTCTTCATATGATGCAAAACGTAACATCTTGAAAACTTGATTGGTGACAAGCATTTTTTAGTACCATTTTGGTACTAACAATGGACTAATGAACCAAATACCGAAAAATTGTTTTAGGGCGGACTTTTCCTTAAACCCTTCCTTACCCATTCCGAGTTAATGCCTGAACTTAACCGTAAACAAAAAAATTGGTGTTAATGCCTAAACTTAATCTTAAACACTTTGAAATTTGATGTTTGGGAAACATGGATGAACGTCAACTTCTGAAGTGAGACTGTGAGATCTGGTAGATCATGTCAAAGGTCTAGCGACTGAGGGTTAAATATCAGCCCTCCGCTAAACATGGTTTGCTCCTGTTCAGAAATAAAAACAATAGGAAATCTATACTGTCACCAAAGGGGGAAAACCATTCTTGACTTTTACTATCTCTCTGGTCTTTCACTGACACTGACTGGCATTCTCTCTCTCTCTCTCTCTCTCTCTCTCTCTCTCTCTCTCTCTCTCTCTCTCTCTCTCTCTCTCTCTCTCTCTCTCTCTCTCTCTCTCTCTCTCTCTCTCTCTCTCTTTCTCTCTTTTTTTCTCTCATCCGCTGATTACTGAGATGCCCAAAAGCAATACAATTCAAGACAGGAGAGTGAGTAAGGGGATTTTTAATTTAGTTTTTTACATTCCCCTTCTATTTGCTACCACCCCAGACTCCTCATTCTCCCTTCTAGTTTGCCCCCCCTCATTCCCCTCTCCCTCTCTCCACTCTGGGGGAACCAGCTCATATTTTGTTTGCACAATGCATTCCTACGCACACGCAACAAACACACACACACACACACACACACACACGCACATGCACGCACACGCGCACGCGCACGTGCACACGCACACGCACACACACACACACACCCAGCATTCCTGCAGGCTCTTTATTTATGTCAATCTTCCTTTTGATCAGAGTCAGGTTTCCCCCTGTTACTCACTCACCGCTCCTGTGAGTGAAGGAACCCACCTGTGTTACAGGGGCCCTGTGTGTGTGTGTGTGTGTGTGTGTGTGTGTGTGTTTGTGTGTGCGTGTGTGTGTGTGTCTGTGTGTGTTTGTGTGTGTGTGCGTGCGTGCGTGCGTTTGCGGGCTAAGACCAGGGGCCCCCAATTCCAGGCAAAGTTTACCGTCAATTAATATGGCTAAATGATTCCCTCACATGGTAAAGTACTTAGGAAAGGTGATCTGGCTGGTGGAGGGGAGTCAGACATCTGGCTCTGATATACACCACAGATGGCTCTACCTGCTATGCACACACACACACTCACACACACACACACACACACACACACACACACACACACACACACACACACACACACAGCCATTCTTCATGTGGGTGAGAGGAAGAGGCCAATGTAGGGGGTAACAGTGTGTGTGTGTGTTGCCAGATACTGCTAAAAAGGAAAAGGATTCTAATAAGATACATGATATGCATGTATGTACCCATGCAAACACACACACACACACACACACACAACGGGTGCTTAAAGAGGTCACGGATGCTTGCTTTCTGGGTTTTGGTTTTAGAGCACGTACCTCCCCCTGCTACCTCTGAATGTGTTCTATTGTTCTCTCCAGTCAACAAGATCTCATAGTTTCCCTTCGAAATTCGACATATTATGGATGAACAACTATTTTTAGTGCATTATTTCTGTGTGGTTACAGGGTTAATTCTGTGTGGTTACAGGGTTAATTCTGCGTGGTTACAGGGTTAATTCTGTGTGGTTACAGGGTTAATTCTGCGTGGTTACAGGGTTAATTCTGTGTGGTTACAGGATTAATTCTGCGTGGTTACAGGGTTAATTCTGCGTGGTTACAGGGTTAATTCTGTGTGGTTACAGGGTTAATTCTGCGTGGTTACAGGGTTAATTCTGTGTAACGGTTTTCTGTATGAGAAAGAGAGTCGGACCAAAATGCAGCGTGTAGATTGCGATCCATGTTTTAATGAACAAACGTAAAACACGAATCAGTACAAACACTACAAAATAAAGAACGTGATGAACGTAACGAAAACCTAAACAGCCCTATCTGGTGAAAACACATAGACAGGAACAATCACCCACAAACACACAGTGAAACCCAGGCTACCTAAATATGGTTCCCAATCAGAGACAATGACGAACACCTGCCTCTGATTGAGAACCATATCAGGCCGAACATAGAACTAGACAAACTAGACATGTAACATAGAATGCCCACTCAGATCACACCCTGACCAACCACAACATAGAAATATACAAAGTAAACTATGGTCAGGGTGTGACAGTACCCCCCCCCCCCAAGGTGCGGACTCCGGCCGCAAAACCTGAACCTATAGGGGAGGGTCTGGGTGGGCATCTGTCCGCGGAGGCGGCTCTGGCGCTGGACCCCACTCCATAATAGTCTTTGTCCACCTCCTTAGCGTCCCTAGATAGGTGACCCTCCTAAGAGACAGCTCGGGACAGAGGGGAAGCTCGGAACAGAAGGACAGCTCGGGACAGAGGTAGCTCGGGACTGATGGGTAGCTCAGCACTGAGAGGAAGCTCAGCACTGAGAGGAAGCTCAGGCAGGTGGTTGGATCCGGCAGATCCTGGCTGACTGGCGGATCCGGAAGATCCTGGCTGACTGGCGGATCCGGAAGAGTCTGGTCGACTGGCGGATCCGGAAGAGTCTGATCGACTGGCAGATCTGGAAGAGTCTGGTCGACTGGCAGATCTGGAAGAGTCTGGTCGACTGGCAGATCTGGAAGAGTCTGGTCGACTGGCAGATCTGGAAGAGTCTGGTCGACTGGCAGATCTGGAAGAGTCTGGTCGACTGGCAGATCTGGAAGAGTCTGGTCGACTGGCAGATCTGGAAGAGTCTGGTCGACTGGCAGATCAGGCTGCTCCATGCTGACTGGCTGCTCCATGATGACTGGCAGCTCTGGCTGCTCCATGCTGACTGGCTGCTCCATGCTGACTGGCAGCTCTGGCTGCTCCATGCTGACTGGCTGCTCCATGCTGACTGGCAGCTCTGGCTGCTCCATGCTGACTGGCTGCTCTGGCTGCTCCATGCTGACTGGCGGCCCTGGCTGCTCCATGCTGACTGGCGGCCCTGGCTGCTCCATGCTGACTGGCGGCCCTGGCTGCTCCATGCTAACTGGCAGCTCTGGCGGCTCCTTGCAGACTGGCAGCTCTGGCGGCTCCTTGCAGACTGGCAGCTCTGGCGGCTCCTTGCAGACTGGCAGCTTTGGCGGCATCCTGCAGACAGGCAGCTCTGGCGGCTCCTTGCAGACTGGCAGCTCCTTACAGACTGGCAGCTCTATGCAGACTGGCAGCTCCTTGCAGACTGGCAGCTCCTTGCAGACTGGCAGCTCCCTGCTAACTGGCAGCTCTATGCTAACTGGCAGCTCTATGCTAACTGGCAGCTCTATGCTAACTGGCAGCTCTATGCTAACTGGCAGTTCTGAACAGGCGGGAGACTCCGGCAGCGCTGTAGAGAAGGAAGGCTCTAACAGCGCTAAACAGGCGGGAGACTCCGACAGCGCTGGAGAGGAGGAGGGCTCCGACAGCGCTGGACAGGCGAGGCGCACTATAGGCCTGATGCGTGGTGCTGGCACTGGTGGTACTGGGCCGAGGACACGCACAGGAAGCCTGGTGCGGGCAGCTGCTACCGGAGGGCTGGGGTGTGGAGGTGGTACTGGAAAAACCGGACCGTGCAGGCGCACTGGAGCTCTTGAGCACCGAGCCTGCCCAACCTTACCTGGTTGAATGCTCACGGTCGCCCTGCCAGTGCGGCGAGGTGGAATAGCCCGCACTGGGCTATGCAGGCGAACCGGAGACACCGAGCGCAAGGCTGGTGCCATGTAAGCCGGCCCAAGGAGACGCACTGGGGACCAGCTGCGTAGAGCCGGCTTCATGGCATTAGGCTCGACGCTCAATCTAGCCCGGCCGACACGCGGAGCTGGAATATACCGCACCGGGCTATGCACCCGCACTGGAGACACCGTGCGCACCACTGCATAACACGGTGCCTGTCCGGTCTCTCTAGCCCCCCGGTAAGCACAGGGAGTCTGCCCAGGTCTCCTACCTGGCGTAGCCATACTCCCTGTTAGCCCCCCCCCCCAAGAAATTTTTGGGGCTGCCTCTCGGGCTTCCTTGCCAGCCGTGTTCCCTCATATCGCCGGCTCCTCTCTCCGGCTGCCTCTGCTCTCCTAAGTGCCTCCACCTGTTCCCATGGGAGGCGATCTCTTCCAGCCAGTATCTCCTCCCAAGTGTAACAGCCCTTGCCATCTAAAACGTCCTCCCATGTCCATTCCTCTTTACGCTGCTGTTGCTGCCTGTTGACACGCTGCTTGGTCCGTTGGTGGTGGGTGATTCTGTAACGGTTTTCTGTATGAGAAAGAGAGTCGGACCAAAATGCAGCGTGTAGATTGCGATCCATGTTTTAATGAACAAACGTAAAACACGAATCAGTACAAACACTACAAAATAAAGAACGTGATGAACGTAACGAAAACCTAAACAGCCCTATCTGGTGAAAACACATAGACAGGAACAATCACCCACAAACACACAGTGAAACCCAGGCTACCTAAATATGGTTCCCAATCAGAGACAATGACGAACACCTGCCTCTGATTGAGAACCATATCAGGCCGAACATAGAACTAGACAAACTAGACATGTAACATAGAATGCCCACTCAGATCACACCCTGACCAACCACAACATAGAAATATACAAAGTAAACTATGGTCAGGGTGTGACATTCTGCTTGGTTACATGGTTAATTCTGTGTGGTTACAGGGTTAATTCTGTGTGGTTACAGGGTTGATTCTGTGTGATTACAGGGTTAATTCTGTGTGGTTACAGAGTTAATTCTGTGTGGTTACAGAGTTAATTCTGTGTGGTTACAGGGTTAATTTTGTGTGGTTACAGGGTTAATTATGTGTGGTTACAGAGTTAATTCTGTGGTTACAGGGTTAATTCTGTGTGGTTACAGGGTTAATTCTGTGTGGTTACAGGGTTAATTCTGTGTGGTTACAGGGTTAATTCTGTGTGGTTACAGGGTTAATTCTGTGTGGTTACAGAGTTAATTCTGTGTGGTTACAGGGTTAATTCTGTGTGGTTACAGGGTTAATTCTGCGTGGTTACAGGGTTAATTCTGCTTGGTTACATGGTTAATTCTGTGTGGTTACAGGGTTAATTCTGTGTGGTTACAGGGTTAATTCTGTGTGGTTACAGGGTTAATTCTGTGTGGTTACCGGGTTAATTCTGCATGGTTACAGGGTTAATTCTGCGTGGTTACAAGGTTAATTCTGCATGGTTACAGGGTTAATTCTGCGTGGTTACAGGGTTAATTCTGTGTGGTTACAGAGTTAATTCTGTGTGGTTACAGGGTTAATTTTGTGTGGTTACAGGGTTAATTCTGTGTGGTTACAGAGTTAATTCTGTGTGGTTACAGGATTAATTCTGTGTGGTTACAAAGTTAATTCTGTGTGGTTACAGGGTTAATTCTGTGTGGTTACAGGGTTAATTCTGTGTGGTTACAGGGTTAATTCTGTGTGGTTACATAGTTAATTCTGTATGGTTACAGGGTTAATTCTGTGTGGTTACAGAGTTCATGCTATGTGGTTACAGGGTTAATTCTGTGTGGTTACAGAGTTCATTCTGGGTGGTTACACGGTTAATTCTGGGTGGTTACAGGGTTAATTCTGTGTGGTTACAGGGTTAATTCTGTGTGGTTACAGGGTTAATTCTGTGTGGTTACAGGCTTAATTCTGTGAGGTTACAGGGTTAATTCTGTGTGGTTACAGAGTTAATTCTGTGTGGTTACAGGGTTAATTCTGTGTGGTTACAGGGTTAATTCTGTGTGGTTACAGGGTTAATTCTGTGTGGTTACAGAGTTCATTCTGTGTGGTTACATGGTTAATCTGTGAGTTACAGGGTTAATTCTGTGTGGTTACAGGATTAATTCTGTGTGGTTACAGGATTAATTTTGTGTGGTTACAGGATTAATTCTGTGTGGTTACAGAGTTAATTTTGTGTGGTTACATGGTTAATTCTGTGTGGTTACAGGATTAATTCTGTGTGGTTACAGGGTTAATTCTGTGTGGTTACATGGTTAATTCTGTGTGGTTACAGGGTTAATTTTGTGTGGTTACAGGGTTAATTCTGTGTGGTTACAGGGTTAATTCTGTGTGGTTACAGGGTTAATTCTGTGTGGTTACAGGATTAATTCTGTGTGGTTACAGGGTTAATTCTGTGTGGTTACAGGGTTAATTCTGTGTGGTTACAGGGTTAATTCTGTGTGGTTACAGGGTTAATTCTGTGTGGTTACAGGGTTAATTCTGTGTGGTTACAGGGTTAATTCTGTGTGGTTACAGGGTTAATTCTGTGTGGTTACAGAGTTAATTCTGTGTGGTTACAGGGTTAATTCTGTGTGGTTACAGGGTTAATTCTGTGTGGTTACAGGGTTAATTCTGCGTGGTTACAGGGTTAATTCTGCTTGGTTACATGGTTAATTCTGTGTGGTTACAGGGTTAATTCTGTGTGGTTACAGGGTTAATTCTGTGTGGTTACAGGGTTAATTCTGTGTGGTTACCAGGTTAATTCTGCATGGTTACAGGGTTAATTCTGCGTGGTTACAAGGTTAATTCTGCATGGTTACAGGGTTAATTCTGCGTGGTTACAGGGTTAATTCTGTGTGGTTACAGGGTTAATTCTGTGTGGTTACAGGGTTAATTTTGTGTGGTTACAGGGTTAATTCTGTGTGGTTACAGAGTTAATTCTGTGTGGTTACAGGATTAATTCTGTGTGGTTACAAAGTTAATTCTGTGTGGTTACAGGGTTAATTCTGTGTGGTTACAGGGTTAATTCTCTGTGGTTACAGGGTTAATTCTGTGTGGTTACATAGTTAATTCTGTGTGGTTACAGGGTTAATTCTGTGTGGTTACAGAGTTCATGCTATGTGGTTACAGGGTTAATTCTGTGTGGTTACAGAGTTCATTCTGGGTGGTTACACGGTTAATTCTGGGTGGTTACAGGGTTAATTCTGTGTGGTTACAGGGTTAATTCTGTGTGGTTACAGGGTTAATTCTGTGTGGTTACAGGCTTAATTCTGTGAGGTTACAGGGTTAATTCTGTGTGGTTACAGAGTTAATTCTGTGTGGTTACAGGGTTAATTCTGTGTGGTTACAGGGTTAATTCTGTGTGGTTACAGGGTTAATTCTGTGTGGTTACAGAGTTCATTCTGTGTGGTTACATGGTTAATCTGTGAGTTACAGGGTTAATTCTGTGTGGTTACAGGATTAATTCTGTGTGGTTACAGGATTAATTTTGTGTGGTTACAGGATTAATTCTGTGTGGTTACAGAGTTAATTTTGTGTGGTTACATGGTTAATTCTGTGTGGTTACAGGATTAATTCTGTGTGGTTACAGGGTTAATTCTGTGTGGTTACATGGTTAATTCTGTGTGGTTACAGGGTTAATTTTGTGTGGTTACAGGGTTAATTCTGTGTGGTTACAGGGTTAATTCTGTGTGGTTACAGGGTTAATTCTGTGTGGTTACAGGATTAATTCTGTGTGGTTACAGGGTTAATTCTGTGTGGTTACAGGGTTAATTCTGTGTGGTTACAGGGTTAATTCTGTGCGGTTACAGGGTTAATTCTGTGTGGTTACAGGGTTAATTCTGTGTGGTTACAGGGTTAATTTTGTGTGGTTACAGGGTTAATTCTGTGTGGTTACAGAGTTAATTCTGTGTGGTTACAGGATTAATTCTGTGTGGTTACAGGGTTAATTCTGTGTGGTTACAGGGTTAATTCTGTGTGGTTACAGGGTTAATTCTGTGTGGTTACAGAGTTAAAACAGAAACAACTCAAAGGTTAACAGTGTTGAGTTTCACCTTATTGTGCATTTTTTCCTCATCACAACTCATTAGTAATTTCATTCAGTAACTATTCAGTAACTATGTTTCCTGCGTAAAGTTATAAGCAATAGCAGTAGCGTTTCGAGTGTTGATTTTGTTAAAACATTTATGTATCCAGGTGTCAACATATTTGATTAAAAAAAAGTGTGAATAATGTTGCTTAGATTTGCCATTAAAATGATTCAGTGCTCAAACGTTACTTAGGACAGCCATATAATAATAGTTTAGGATGTAAATCCATTGTTTTTGATATATTCCGTTGTGATTTATGTTGGAAATGATCCTGATCGTCTGGTCCCAGTACATCTTTAAGGGCTATGTTAAGACAATCTCTCTGTGTGTGACGGTCTGACTGACTGATGGTTAGTTCGTTTAGAGATGGATTGGACCAAGGTGCAGCGTGGTAGGCGTACATTTTGCTTTAATTTAAATAACACCGAAAAAACAACAAAATACAAAAATGAACTTAAAGCTACATGCAGTGCAGAAAGCAACTACACACAAACAAGATCCCACAAACTAAAGGTCGAAAAAAGGCCAACAAAGAAATAGAAAAACTAGAATGACAACCCAAATCACATCCCGACCTAACCAAATAGAGAAATAAAAAGGCTCTCTAAGGTCAGGGCGTGACAGTTAGGAGTGAATGCTGTGAGAGGAAAGTGTTCCTTATATTTCATTTGGCGAACATTTCTAGGAATACATCTGCCTCATTTACATAGGCCCAAGTGTGCACAGCCTCTACTCATATCTCTCTCTCTCTCTTCTTTTCTTCTTCCTTCCTTTTTCTCCCTCCCTCCATCATTCTCTCTATCTCTCTATTTACTTCCTTTCTGTGCTTCTTCTCTTACCTTCCTCTCTTAGTTCTCTTTTCCCCCCTCTATGCACTCCAACTGGGGAATGTGGGAGGTTGGTCAGACACCCTCAGACAGCCACCCTCCCCATCTCCCTCTCCTCAATCACCCCCCCCCCCCCCCCCCGCCCCCCCTCAACTTGAAACCCCCCTCAGGAGCGCTGTACTCTCTCGGCCCCTGTATCCAAATAATTTATCCAAAGCAATTACTCTCCTTCATCTGTCCATCCGTCCGGCTAACAAAACATTTCTACACGTGTCCTCATCACTCCCCTTTAATTACGCCACCACTATTTATCATTCCCCTTTAATGATGCCAGTGTGCCTGCCTGTTTATCAAGCTGCCTGTAATGAAATACAGCACAAAGATACTCACTGCTCAAAACACCCAAGCCTATTCTAGTTCTCGTTTCCACTGGTTTTTAACTCAGAAAATAATAAGAACCCGGGAAAGAGAAAAAAAGAAAGAGCGAATGAGAGGGAAAAGGAGAGCGAATGAGAGGGGGAGAGGGAGAAGGAGAGCGAATGAGAGAGGGGGAGAGGGAGAAGGAGAGCGAATGAGAGGGGGAGAGGGAGAAGGAGAGCGAATGAGAGGGGGAGAGGGAGAAGGAGAGCGAATGAGAGAGGGAGAGGGAGAAGGAGAGCGAATGAGAGAGGGAGAGGGCGAAGGAGAGCGAATGAGAGAGGGAGAGGGAGAAGGAGAGCGAATGAGAGGGAGAAGGAGAGCGAATGAGAGGGGGAGAGGGAGAAGGAGAGCGAATGAGAGGGGGAGAGGGAGAAGGAGAGCGAATGAGAGAGGGGGAGGAGAGCGAATGAGAGAGGGGGAGGAAGAAGGAGAGCGAATGAGAAAGGGAGAGGGAGAAGGAGAGCGAATGAGAGAGGGAGAGGGAGAAGGAGAGCGAATGAGAGGGAGAAGGAGAGCGAATGAGAGAGGGAGAGGGAGAAGGAGAGCGAATGAGAGGGGGAGAGGGAGAAGGAGAGCGAATGAGAGGGGGAGAGGGAGAAGGAGAGCGAATGAGAGGGAGAAGGAGAGCGAATTAGAGAGGGGGAGAGGGAGAAGGAGAGCGAATGAGAGAGGGGGAGAAGGAGAGCAAATGAGAGGGGGAGAGGGAGAAGGAGAGCGAATGAGAGGGAGAAGGAGAGCGAATGAGAGGGAGAAGGAGAGCGAATGAGAGGGGGAGAGGGAGAAGGAGAGCGAATGAGAGGGAGAAGGAGAGCGAATTAGAGAGGGGGAGAGGGAGAAGGAGAGCGAATGAGAGAGGGGGAGAAGGAGAGCGAATGAGAGAGGGGGAGATGGAGGGGGTTCTGTGGGCTGGGGTTCTGCAGAGCTTTTGTTGCAGCGGCAGAAAGATTCCTGAAACTTCCACAGTTCACACTGAGATGAAAACACTCACAGAAGCACACTTTTTAAATACCAGCACACTCGCATGCATGCACGCAGACCAGCGCTAACTTCATCAACAAAAATAGTGAATCAAATATTTGTCAATTGATGAGACAATAACTGACTAAATAGACCCAGTAAAAACTATAACTAAACGAAAATTATTTTTCATTTCAGTTGACTAAATCAACTAGGGGAGACTAAATTATCCCTGTGTCTAAAATCTGTGTCGTAAGTGGACTGGACAAGAGTTTTTGGAGAAATTGAGAGCTTTTCAGTGATAAGCACAATTAATATTAGCAGCACAGATGTGCAGTGCAGTTCTGTTCAGCAGTGGGAAGGACCTATATTCTCTCTGGTGAGCTGTGGGGGAGCAAGCGATGAGTGTGGGCAGTTCGGCTCCACTCCGCCTCTGATGATACACATCCTCTGATGGTACACATCCTCTGATGGTACACATCCTCTGATGATATACATCCTCTGATAGTACACATCCTCTGATGATACACATCCTCTGATGATACACATCCTCTGATGGTACACATCCTCTGATGATACACATCCTCTGATGATACACATCCTCTGATGATATACATCCTCTGATGGTACACATCCTCTGATAGTACACATCCTCTGATGATACACATCCTCTGATGATATACATCCTCTGATAGTACACATCCTCTGATGATACACATCCTCTGATGATACACATCCTCTGATGGTACACATCCTCTGATGATATACATTCTCTGATGATACACATCCTCTGATGATACACATCCTCTGATGATATACATCCTCTGATGATACACATCCTCTGATGATACACATCGCGTAGGCAACTCTCTAGCTTCCATGTAGCTAACCAGTCACCACCAGCCTCCTAGTTAGCTACCATTTGCCTGGTTAAGAAACAGGCTACTTTATGAAATGTAAAACAATAGCACCATTGAGTTTAATAGTAAAACAACAGTCTAGCTATGTTTTTCTCTCCCTTGAGTAGGCTATAGAAAAGTAGGCTTGTAGTCTCACTTAACCCTCCCACTTTTCCAACTGCATTTCATATCCAGGTTCTGTGTAGCCAATGTAGCCAAGTCTCTTTTCCTCAGAGAAAACATGTTGATTCTAGCCCTTAGGCCACCGTTCAAAAGACATTACCCATAATGCCGGCGCTATGTTTTTTTCTTTCTATCATGCATTAGCTGGACACATTTTACATTTATTAAACACATTCATAAAACACATTTATAAAACATATCACAGGCCATTCTAAAACTAGGCTGCATGCTAACCAGACTGTTAACCATTTGTTTAGGCTACACCTTGTTCAGTCATGTTAAGTCATTAGCCTGCTGTAGCTAACAACCTCGGGCACAAAAATATAGAACAATGACATTATGAATAAGGAATAACGTTGGCTCTATTCATGTCATTTATATCTGTAACTTTCAAGAACGTTTTTCACCTGACCGTGGCCCTGGTAACATTACCAGTAGCCTATATGCGAACATTTGGTGGTCGACGTCACCGGTCTTCTAGCCATCATTGATCCATTTTTCATTTTCCATTGGTTTTGTCATGTCTTCCTACACACATGGTTCCAATCCCATTCATTACATGTTGTGTATTTAACCCTCTGTTTCCCCTCATATCCTTGTCAGAGATTGCTTATTGTTATGTTCATCTTTTATGGACTGGTGTGTGACGGGTTCTTGTACCCACGTTTATTTTATTATGTACTTTGGTTTTGGAGTTTTTGTTTCACGTTATTAAATTACTCCATTTATACCAAGTTTGATTCTCCTGCGCCTGACTTCCCTGCCACCTACACACACGACATGACAGTTGGGAAGAGAACAGGATGTTATGCAGAAAAATATAGTGGTAGGAAATGGCTATGTATTGTGCACATGAATGTCAGTGATGTATGTTTCCTATAGGACAATGAGTTAAAATTATTATTATTAATATTATAATACTATAGGTTAATGAGTTATTATTATTATTATTATTAATATTATAATACTATAGGTTAATGCGTTAAAATTATTATTATTAATATTATAATACTATAGGTCAATGCGTTAAAATTATTATTATTATTAATATTATAATACTATAGGTTAATGAGTTAATATTATTATTATTATTAATATTATAATACTATAGGTTAATGAGTTAATATTATTATTATTATTAATATGAAAATACTATAGGTTAATGAGTTAATATTATTATTATTATTTATATTATAATACTATAGGTTAATGAGTTAATATTATTATTATTATTAATATTATAATACTATAGGTTAATGAGTTAATATTATTATTATTATTAATATTATAATACTATAGGTTAATGAGTTAATATTATTATTATTATTCATATTATAATACTATAGGTTAATGAGTTAATATTATTATTATTATTCATATTATAATACTATAGGTTAATGAGTTAATATTATTATTAATATTATAATACTATAGGTTAATGAGTTAATATTATTATTAATATTATAATACTATAGGTTAATGAGTTAATAGTATTATTAATATTATAATACTATAGGTTAATGAGTTAATATTATTATTATTTTTAATATTATAATACTATAGGTTAATGAGTTAATATTATTATTAATATTATAATACTATAGGTTAATGAGTTAATATTATTATTAATATTATAATACTATAGGTTAATGAGTTAATATTATTATTATTAATATTATAATACTATAGGTCAATGAGTTAAAATTATTATTAATATTATAATACTATAGGTTAATGAGTTATTATTATTGTTATTATTAATATTATAATACTATAGGTTAATGAGTTCATATTATTATTATTATTCATATTATAATACTATAGGTTAATGACTTAATATTATTATTATTATTAATATTATAATACTATAGGTTAATGAGTTAATATTATTATTATTATTAATATTATAATACTATAGGTTAATGAGGCAGTACAAATGTGTGACTAAAATGTGACTAAAAGGAAAGGCCATTTTGTTGACTAAAATGGCCCACTGTTTTCATCATAACTAGACCAAATAACTAGATCAAACTAAATCATTATTCAAATGACAAAAATGTGAATAAGACTTAGTAATATTTTAGTGATTTTACTGACTAGACTAAATCTAAAAAAGTGTGCCAAAATTAACACTGATGCAGACACAGACACGCACACAAACAAACATACAGAAACACACACACACACACTGAGATCTAGCACACCTCCACTAATAGCTCTTTGTGTTCCATTACCATGGTTACTGTCAGGTTTAATGCCTAGCAACATGTAACCATGAAACAAACTTTTGTGTGCATGCACTTGGTAGTACGTGGGGGAAGTATTGTGTGTGTGTTTGTACATACAGAAACACACACACACACACACACACACACACACACACACACACACACACACACACACACACACACACACACACACACACAGACACACAGACACACACACACACACACACACACACACACACACACACACACACACACACACACACACACACACACTGAGATCTAACACACATCCACTAATCCACTAATAGCTCTTTGTGTTCCATTACCATGGTTACTGTCAGGTTTAATGCCTAGCAACATGTAACCATTAAACAAACTTTTGTGTGAATGCACTTGCTAGTACATGGGGGAAGTAGTGTGTGTGTGTTTGTTTTTCCTGTGTGTTAAGAATAATGAACCTTCTTCCTTTTTGAGTAGTAATGAGTCGTCTATATGCGCTTAACTAGTTAGGACAGCCAGAGACCCAGAAGAGAGGGGAGAGGGTTGGGGAATTACCCCTAGCTATTTCCCCTGGATCCACAGCCCTGGGATGGCTTGGGAGCAATCTACAGCTGTAAAATTGTTGCCACACATTGGGGCGTGCAGCTGGCTAAAACCCACACACACACAAAGTCAGGTCTGTGAGTGTCAGGGTGTTTGGATGTCACACCCTGTCATTCCAGATTAAGTTATGCAAAGTGAGGCGGTCGGCCAGCCAACCCCCAGGGCTTAACAAGCAGGAAACACTAATTGGGTCAGCCCGCTGATTGCCATAATTGCTACTGTGTGTGTGTGTGTGTGTGTGTGTGTGTGTGTGTGTGTGTGTGTGTGTGCGTGCGTGCGTGTGTGAGTGTAGGCCTGAGCAGCCTGATACAGAGATGTGACAACACTCAGTACAGGAGAAGAGAGGATAAGCAGAGAGGGAGGAAGAGAGACATGACAGAAGGGGAGAAAGGGTTAGATGACCGTACACTAACATTTTCTCCCACAGTAGACATCAAAGCATTTTTAGATTGTTTTTATTTACCCTTTGTTTAAGCAACTAGTCATTTACAATGACGGCCTAGGAACTGTGGGTTAACTGCCTTGTTCAGGGGCAGAACAACAGATTTTTACCTTGTCAGCTTGGGGATTCAATTTAGCAACCTTTCGGTTACTAGCCCACCACTCTAACCTGACGCCCCTAATGAGTGTGTGTAGTGTGCTTGTGCGCGCTTGCACACTTTTGCGTGTGTGTGTATAATTGTGTGTCTGAACCAGCAAGATTTCATAGTTTCCCTCCGAAATTAGATATATTATTAATGAGTGTCTATTTTTGACGCATTACTTCTGTGCGGTTACAAGGTTAAAGAAGAAACAACTCAAAGGTTAACAGTCTAGGCATTCATTCCAAGGGGTTAGGTTTAGGACAATCATTTGGGGAAGGCTTAAAACAAAATAATTTAAAGTGACTCACTAGTACCATCAGGTATCATCAGTATTCTTAGTATTCTCACTGCTTGCTAGAGCATTGTGAACTGCCGTACCGCAGTGTTCTGAGCAGCACGCTTGTGGTCTGAACACCATGTAAACACATGGCTGCAATGTCTGCAAACACATGGCTGCTTTGTCACTCCACATCAGACTAACTAGTCTGAATCAAACGGCATATATTCAACTGTTGACTGTTCCTCTCTGCTCAACACGACTCATCTGATGTACAATATGAAAAGGTGCAGTTATTGGTGTATTATTGGTGTATTAGTTGGTGGTATTTCATGACAGATTGATGAGGATCCTCTTCTCTCCTTCTTTTCCTCCCCCATCTCTCTTTCTGCCCTCTATCCTATAGAGAGAAGGCTCTGGGGTTTGGCTTCCTGAGGTAGATTAATGTAATCTTTTAATGAACGTGCAATACTACGCAGTGAGAAAACACAGCGATTAAGACACACACACACAAACATGCACACACACAAAGTGAGACAAGCCTAGGCCTGAATCCCAGCTAAGTCTAACTTCCTTCTGTGATGTATTTTGGACAGTTCCACTTGTGGAACGGAACAAGTACACTCCCCCAGTCCTAATTGCCAGCGTTAGTCAGTGTTTCCCTGTGAAACACACACACACACACACACACACACACACACACACACACACACACACACACACACACACACATGCATTGTGGCGTAGCTAACATTGCACGGCTACAAAGGCAGCACAGGGCTGGGGTTAGCGTGTCTGAGACGTAGCTAGTTCTCCCCGCAAGCGGGATTTTAGGGTTTAGTCTCCAACTGGAAAGGAATAATGATTGTGTGTTTCATGTATGTGTGTGTGTGTGTGTGTGTGTGTGTGTGTGTGTGTGTGTGTGTGTGTGTGTGTGTGTGTGTGACAGCGCTCAGAGAGAATAATGAGTGTGTGTTTCATGTATGTGTGTGTGTGTGTGTGTGACAGCACTCTGAGAGAATAATGAGTGTGTGTTTCTAATCTGGGCCCTAAGAGACTGCTCCTCTCACACAGTTACAAATTAGCAGGCCTGCCTCCCCTCTCTTCCTCTCTCTCTCTCTCTCTTTCTCTCTCCTTCTCTCTCCCTCTCTCTATCTCTCTCTCTCCCTCTCTCTCTCTCTTTCTCTCTCTTTCTCTGTCTCTCCCTTCTGTTTCTTTCTCTCTTTTCTTCACAAGCTAATTTAGTTGGTGCTTTGATGCTTTCTCCTCGGTGCCTGTGTTTCTCATATCCAAATGCAGGGATTAGGGGGCTTTTGTGCTCTAAACCCTGATTCATCCTGTTTTCTCTCCTTTCACACTTTGGCGTTTTTCCGAACTTAGCGTGAAGCGGTGACAGAGACTTAACAACAGCTGCATTGTTGACGTGTTTTTGTGTTGGTGCTTGTTAGCGGTTGTTAGCCCAGGCGCTTAGCCCTTTGTGGGGTGTGTGTTTGCTCGTTTGGGGATATGTGTAATCGGGAGGGGGGGGGGGGGGGGCTGAGGGATATGGCAGAGGAGTGTAGCAAAAGGAGCTGGAGAAAGAGAAGAGATGGTAGGAAAGAGGGGGGGAAGAAGTAGAGGAGAGAGGGCAAGAGGCGAATGGAGATTGAGGAGGAAGTGGACCTGGGAGGACAGAGATTGTAGAACAATTTGGCAACGTAAAGAATGGAGAGAAAGGTGGGAGACAAGTGAGAGGAGAGTGAGAAAAGAGAGGAATAGGAGATAGAGGAGCAGAGTAATTTGGCACAAGAAAGAGAGGAGAGAGAAGGGAGAAAGGATAGTGAGAAGCAGAGGAGCATAGTGATTTGGCAGCCCTGTATCTTGTATAAGATTCATTAGCAGGAATAATATGAAATAATGCGTAGTGAAGCAAAGTCTCTGGGTGATATTTCAAATCCCTTTGTAGAGAGCTGTGTGTGTGTGTGTGTGTGTGTGTGTGTGTGTGTGTGTGTGTGTGTGTGTGTGTGTGTGTGAGAGAGAGGTCTCTGGGTGATATTATAAACCCTTTGTAGGGCGCGAGACTGTCACTTCTAAGTGTGTGTGTGTGATGAAAGTGAGTGGTAAGGAGCAGACACAGGCAGCATGCTCCCATAGTGACAGAGAGAGCAGAGAGATGAGCACTCTCCATAGACCTGCAGAAGGCGCACACACACACACATACACACAACCCTCATGATCCAAAATCACGTACACCTAGTAAAAACTTAATAGGCTCAGGAATTGAGACGATTAGATTATTTTCATATAATTTAGCTAGATTAAGATGGGCATTTCATGGAAGTTATGACAGTCAAATAGACTATTTGCTCACCAATAAAAGCCCTCACCCTCTGCTGGTGGCATTCTCAGTTTTTCTGAACCACCTTTGTGCTTCCATTGACAATCCTCTCCTCTCGCTCTTTCCCCTCTTCTCTCTCAGTCGTGTTATGGCTCTGAGAGCCTCCTGATTCTCTGTGTGTGATTGAGAGTGACCTCTGCCCCTCCCAGCTCTCTGGAATTCCATACATGTTGTATCTATGACCCCGGGACCCCTCGCTGGGCTCCCTTTCTATTGGCTGCGTGCGATGCACCCGGCACTCCAAGACCAAGTGCTACCAGTCAGAACCAGAATGTCAGAGGCCAAGACTTGTGGAAATTAGGCAATGGAGGGCAAGCGGCCTTTTACAGCCTCGCAACAATACACTCCATTTAACACATACATAACAACAAAGGAGACACTACACACTCATCCACTACACAGTCATCCACTACACACAAGCACCACACAGCACATAACAGCCCAAATATACTCCTTCAGCATGCACACCCATGCACCCACCTAGATAAACTCCTTTAACGCACACAAGACAACATGGACAAAGAGGCGTTAGTTGACTCTGAAGTCAAAAGTTCTGACTTTGAATCCACACCTCCACCTCCACCTGTACCTGCACTCCCTCCACTGCCTCTCTGTCTGCCAGGGGAACACCTGTCTCTGGGGTGTCAGGAGTGACAATAGCTGGCTGTCTGGCTGCTTGATCAAGACCCTGTTCTTGGCATGTTACACGGAAGACCTTTCCTCTCTGCAGACCAGGGGGACATCTGACAGCCAGGGTAGATCTACACAGACCAAAACCAGGCCCTCTCTTTTTCTCTGCCTTTCTAGCACTTTCTCCTGATTTTATTCCTCTTCATCAGGCACGTACAGGAGAGGCTAACAGACGAGAGAGGGTCTCCTCACCACTATTTTTATTTTCTCCCATTTCTCTATATTTTCCCTCTCTTTTCCCTCTCCCTTTCTTTGCTATCTCTCAGTCCCACTTTATCTTTAATCCTTCTGCGCCCCTCTTCTCTCTTCAAAAGCACAGGAGGGGATTAAGCCAGTATACCAACACATAGTATGTTCAGAATCTCTCACCCTCTCCCCTTACCTCCCTCCCATCCACCTACTCAATCCCTTGCTGACATTATCCTACTGCACTCTTCCCCCTATCCATCCTCTTCCTCCTCTCCATCCTCTTCCCCTCCATCCCCTTCCCCCTCTCCATCCTCTCCATCTCCTTCCCCCTCTCCATCCCCCACTCATCTATAACCATCCGAGGCACTGTTTTTCTGTTATGGGATTAATGTTAGTGGAGAGAAGGAGTATAGGGAGGGAGGGAACAATAGAGAGAGAGAGAGAGAGAGAAGGGGTAGAGGAAGCCTAAAATAAGTGTCATGTGAGTGGACAGGCAGTGATTAAGGATTTAAGTGTTCATCCTGTGGCTGACAGCAAACCAGCTATTATCTAGCAGGAATCAAACAGCTCTCAAAGCCCTCTGAGACTCTCCACGTCTCTCTCAGTCTCTCCCTCCGCCTCTCTCCATCTCTCCCTCTGGCTCTCTCTCTATCTCTCTCTCTCTCTCTCCGTCTCTCTCGCTCTCTCTCTCTCTCTCTCCGTCTCTCTCTCTCTCTCCGTCTCTCCCTCCACCTCTCTCCATCTCTCCCTCCGCCTCTCTCCATCTCTCCCTCCGCCTCTCTCCATCTCTCCCTCCTCCTCTCTCCATCTCTCCCTCTGGCTCTCTCTCCATATCTCCCTCCGTATCTCAACTCAGCAGCCATGCTGACATGAAAGGAGACGTCAGGAGCTGATGGCTGACGAGAGAGAGAGAGAGAGAGAGAGCGCGAGAGAGAGAGAGAGAGAGAGAGAGGAGAGAAAGTCAGAAAGAGAGAGAGAGAGAGAGAGGGGAGAGAAAGTCAGAAAGAGAGAGTGAAAGGACATAAAAGGGAGCGAGGAAAAGAGAAAAGAAGACAGGTAGTGAGCTCGAGAGGTCTTTATTTTGCTGTTACCTCAGGGACTCTTGCTGTTGTGTGTTGAGGTGATGTGCTACAGCCTTGCACTACAAAGACCTGCTCTGTTTGTTTATGCGGGAACAGCCTGTCAAGTGTGTGTGTGTGTGTGTGTGCGCGGGTGTGTGTGTGTGACAGGCAGAATAAGACATCCAACAGAGGTGACGACAGAGGTCAACATCTCCCTGGCCGGCTGCTTTTATATTAGGATGTTACAGCCGTTTGGATGTATGTGTAGTTGTGTCTGTACTGTATGTGGGGGAAAATGTGACTGTCAACATACAGGATAAATATGTATGACGTCCCACATGAAACAATACGACAGTTTACTATAGAACACCACAGTACTTACTATAGAATTCTGTAGAAACTGTAGTATACTTTAGAATACTATACTACGCACTGCAGTATCCCTCGATCATTAATAGAACTTAATATAGAATGTTGTAGTATGCTGTAGAATACTATAGTAAATAGTACAGTGTTATAGTTGCACCAGTCACATGACTATAGTATGGCATTGGATGAAGCTCAATATTAAATTCAAATCTCCCTACCATCATATCTAAGCCCATATTGATGATGAAATATCAATGTTGATGAAAATTCTAAAATCTACTTGATTGGAGGTACACCCACACACTCTCCCAACTCTGATCATGAGCCATCTGGCCAGTACCGAGAAGCAATTGAGTTTTCAGAGTAAGAAAATCTGAAAAGGACCTCAGCCAACCGAGCCACGGCCTATTCACCCTGCTATCATCAAATCAAATCTAATTGTATTTGTCGCATGCACCGAATACAACAGTTGTAGACCTTCCAGTGAAATGCTTACTTGCAAGCCCCTAACTAACAATTCTTTAAGAAGTTTTAAGAAAATAATAAGTGCTAAGCAAGTCAATGTGTGGGGGCACCGGTTAGTCGAGGTAATTGAGGTAATAGTTAAAGTGAGTTAAAGTGTTATGCAGTGAGGTAAAGTGACCATGCAAAGATAGTAAACACAAAGTAGCAGCAGCGTAAAAGAGGGGCCTGGGTAGCCCTTTGATTAGCTGTTCAGTAGTCTTATGGCTTGGGGGTAGAAGCTAGACTTGGAGCTACGGTACCGCTTGCTCTGCGGTAGCAGAGAGAACAGTCTATGACTAGGGTGATACAAAAGGCGAGGTCAGTACAGGCGCTTCAAAACTGGGACGGAGAGACTGAAAAACAGCTTCTATCTCAAGGCCATCAGACTGTTAAATAGCCATCACTAGCCGGTCTCCACCCAGTACCCTGCCCTGAACATAGTCACTGTTACTAGCCGGCTACCACCCGGTTACTCAACCCTGCCCTTTAGAGGATGCTGCCCTATGTACATAGACATGGAACACTGCTCACTTTAGTAATGTTTGCGTACTGTTTTACCCATTTCATATGTATATACTGTATTTGAGTCAAGGCCATCCTATTAAACTGTTGCTGTACATACAGTGCATTCAGGAAAGTAGTGTCATGTATTGTCATGTTGTGTCTTGTTTCTGTCCTTTCCTTTCACCCTGTCTCCCTCTGCTGGTCGTACTAGGTTACCGTTTCTGTCCCTCTTTCCCCCAGCTGTTCCTTGTCTTCTCTGACTACCTCATTCACCCCTTTTCCCACCTGTTCCCTTTTTCCCTCTGATTAGGTCCCTATATCTCTCTCTGTTTCTGCTCCTGTCTTTGTCGGATTCTTGTTTGTGTGTCTCATGCCTGAACCAGACTATCATCGTGTTTGCTGCAACCTTGTCCTGTCCTGTCGGAATCTACCTGTCCATCTGAGCCCACGTGTGTTCATCATTAAAGAAACTCTGTTTGTTAATTCGCTTTTGGGTCCTCATTCACGCACCTGACAGAAGAATCCGACCAAGAATGGACCCAGCGACTTCGGATCCTCTCCACTCAGCCGTCGAGATCCAGGGAGCGATGCTAGGCAGACACGAGCAGGAATTGTCTGCTGCTCGACATGCCGTTGAGACCCTGGCCACCCAAGTCTCCAACCTCACAGAACAGGTTCACCATCTCCGCCTCGATCCACCGGCCACTTCCAGGGCTTTCGAATCTCCGGAGCCCAGAATCAATAACCCGCCGTGTTACTCTGGGGAGCCCACTGAATGCCGCTCGTTCCTCACCCAGTGTGATATTGTGTTTTCTCTCCAGCCCAACACTTACGCCAGGAGCACTGTTCGTGTCGCCTACGTCATATCTCTCCTTACTGGACGGGCTCGTGAGTGGGGCACGGCAATCTGGGAGGCAAGGGCTGAGTGTACTAACCAGTATCAGGACTTTAAGGAGGAGATGATACGGGTTTTTGATCAATCTGTTTTTGGGGAGGAGGCTTCCAGGGCCCTGTCTTCCCTATGTCAAGGTAATCGATCCATAACAGACTACTCTATTGAGTTTCGCACTCTTGCTGCCTCCAGTGGCTGGAACGAGCCGGCTTTGCTCGCTCGTTTTCTGGAGGGTCTCCGCGCAGAGGTAAAGGATGAGATTCTCTCCCGGGAGGTTCCTTCCAGCGTGGATTCCTTGATTGAACTCGCTATTCGCATTGAGCGACGGGTTGATCTTCGTCACCGAGCTCGTGGAAAGGAGCTCGCGTTCTCCGTTGCCCCCCTCTCCGCATCACTACCATCTTCCTCTGCCGGCTCGGGAGCTGAGCCTATGCAGCTGGGAGGTATCCGCATCTCGACTAAGGAGAGGGAACGGAGAATCACCAACCGCCTCTGTCTCTATTGCGGTTCTGCTGGTCATTTTGTCACTTCATGTCCAGTAAAAGCCAGAGCTCATCAGTAAGCGGAGGGCTACTGGTGAGCGCTACTACTCCTGTCTCTCCTTCAAGATCCTGCACTACCTTGTCGGTCCATCTACGCTGGACCGGTTCGTCAGCTTCCTGCAGTGCCTTAATAGACTCTGGGGCGGAGGGCTGTTTTATGGACGAGACCTGGGCTCGGGAACATGACATTCCTCTCAGACAGTTAAGGGAGTCCACGGCCTTGTTCGCCCTGGATGGTAGTCCTCTCCCCAGGATTCAGCGTGAGACGCTACCTTTAACCCTCACTGTTTCTGGTAATCATAGCGAAACCATTTCTTTTTTAATTTTTCGTTCACCTTTTACACCTGTTGTTTTGGGCCATCCCTGGCTAGTTTGTCATAATCCTTCCATTAATTGGTCTAGTAATTCTATCCTCTCCTGGAACGTCTCTTGTCATGTGAAATGTTTAATGTCTGCTATCCCTCCTGTTTCCTCTGTCTCTTCTTCACAGGAGGAGCCTGGTGATTTGACAGGGGTGCCGGAGGAATATCACGATCTGCGCACGGTGTTCAGTCGGTCCAGGGCCACCTCTCTTCCTCCACACCGGTCGTATGATTGTAGTATTGATCTCCTTCCGGGAACCACTCCCCCCCGGGGTAGACTATACTCTCTGTCGGCTCCCGAACGTAAGGCTCTCGAAGATTATTTGTCTGTAGCTCTTGACGCCGGTACCATAGTCCCCTCCTCCTCTCCCGCCGGAGCGGGGTTTTTTTTTGTCAAGAAGAAGGACGGGTCTCTGCGCCCCTGCATAGATTATCGAGGGCTGAATGACATAACAGTGAAGAATCGTTATCCGCTTCCTCTTATGTCTTCAGCCTTCGAGATCCTGCAGGGAGCCAGGTTTTTCACTAAGTTGGACCTTCGTAACGCTTACCATCTCGTGCGCATCAGGGAGGGGGACGAGTGGAAGACGGCGTTTAACACTCCGTTAGGGCACTTTGAATACCGGGTTCTTCCTTTCGGCCTCGCTAACGCTCCAGCTGTCTTTCAGGCATTAGTCAATGATGTCCTGAGAGACATGCTGAACATCTTTGTTTTCGTTTACCTTGACGATATCCTGATTTTTTCACCGTCACTCCAGATTCATGTTCAGCACGTTCGACGTGTCCTCCAGCGCCTTTTAGAGAATTGTCTTTTTGTGAAGGCTGAGAAGTGCACTTTTCATGCCTCCTCCGTCACATTTCTCGGTTCTGTTATTTCCGCTGAAGGCATTAAGATGGATCCCGCTAAGGTCCAAGCTGTCATTGATTGGCCCGCCCCTAAGTCACGCGTCGAGCTGCAGCGCTTTCTCGGCTTCGCGAACTTCTATCGTCGTTTCATCCGTAATTTCGGTCAGGTGGCAGCTCCTCTCACAGCCCTTACTTCTGTCAAGACGTGCTTTAACCTTTCTGATCTCCCCATCCCGGATCCGGGTTCGTGAATACAGACTCAAGCTCATTACCATAACGCAACGTTAACTATTCATGAAAATCGCAAATCAAATGAAATAAATATGCTAGCTCTCAAGCTTAGCCTTTTGTTAACAACACTGTCATCTCAGATTTTCAAAATATGCTTCTCAACCATTGCAAAAC
The DNA here is from genome assembly GCF_013265735.2 of Oncorhynchus mykiss. Taxonomy (NCBI): domain Eukaryota; kingdom Metazoa; phylum Chordata; class Actinopteri; order Salmoniformes; family Salmonidae; genus Oncorhynchus; species Oncorhynchus mykiss. The sequence goes on from NC_048571.1 coordinate 55,861,274, forward strand.
AATCATTTGTGTAACAGTATTGATGGCTAACGTAGCATTTAGCATTAGCATTCAGCTGGCAACATTTACACAAAAAAACAGAAAAGCATTCAAAAAAATCATTTACCTTTGAAGAACTTCAGATGTTTTCATTGAGGAGACTCTCAGATAGCAAATGTTCAGTTTTTCCTGAAAGATTATTTGTTTAGGACAAATCGCTCCGTTTTCTGCGTCACGTTTAGCTATGAAAAAACCCCTGTATCCAGGATTGTGTAAATCTATCAGCAAGCTCATTAGCATAACACAACGTTAACTATTTATGAAAATCGCAAATGAAATGAAATAAATATGCCATCTCTCAAGCTTAGCCTTTTGTAAACAACACTGTCATCTCAGATTTTCAAAATATGCTTCTCAACCATAGGAAAACAATCATTTGTGTAAAAGTAGCTAGCTAGAGTTAGCATTTCGCGTTAGCATTTAGCGTTAGCATTAGCGTTAGCATCCAGCACGCAACATTAACAAAAACATAAAAGCCTTCAAATAAAATCATTTACCTTTGAAGAACTTCTGATGTTTTCAATGAGGATACTCTCAGTTAGATAGCAGATGCTCAGTTTTTCCAAAAAGATTCCTTGTGTATTAGAAATAGCTCCGTTTTATACATCACATTTGGCTACCAAAAAAAATCCATAAATTCAGTCCTCAAAACGCAAACTTTTTTCCAAATTAACTCCATAATATCGACTGAAAACATGGCAGACGTTGTTTAGAATCAATCCTCAAGGTGTTTTTCACATATCTCTTCATTGATACATCGTTCTTGGAAACATGCTTTCTCTCCTGAATCCCAGGAGAAAATGCCTGCACCTGAAGATTACGCACAAATTTAGACAAAGGACACCGGGCGGACCTCTGGAAAATGTAGTCTCTTATGGCCAATCTTCCAATGATATGCCTACAAATACGTCACAATGCTGCTAAGACCTTGGGCGAACGACAGAAAGTGTAGGCTCATTCGTTGCGCAATCACAGCCATATAAGGAGAGAATGGAAAACAGAGCTTCAGAAATTCTGCTAATTCCTGGGTGATGCATCATCTATGCATAGTCGAGCATCTTTTCGTGACAAAATATCGCGCTTAAAACGGGAACGTTTTTTATCCAAAAATGAAATAGCGCCCCTAGAGCTCTAAGAGGTTAAGTGGTCCGTTTCCGCCCAGGGAGCTTTTGATCTCCTCAAGAATCGTTTTACATCCGCTCCTATCCTTGTTACACCTGACGTCTCTAGACAGTTCGTTGTCGAGGTTGACGCGTCAGAGGTGGGCGTGGGAGCCATTCTTTCTCAGCGCTCCCTCTCTGACGACAAGGTCCACCCATGCGCGTATTTTTCTCATCGCCTGTCGCCGTCGGAACGTAACTATGATGTGGGAAACCGCGAACTGCTCGCCATCCGGTTAGCCCTAGGCGAATGGCGACAGTGGTTGGAGGGGGCGACCGTTCCTTTTGTCGTTTGGACTGACCATAGGAACCTTGAGTACATCCGTTCTGCCAAACGACTTAATGCGCGTCAGGCGCGTTGGGCGCTGTTTTTCGCTCGTTTCGAGTTCGTGATTTCTTATCGTCCGGGCTCTAAGAACACCAAGCCTGATGCTTTATCTCGTCTCTTCAGTTCTTCAGTAGCCTCCACTGACCCCGAGGGGATTCTCCCTGAGGGGCGTGTTGTCGGGTTGACTGTCTGGGGAATTGAGAGGCAGGTAAAGCAAGCGCTCACTCACACTCCGTCGCCGCGCGCTTGTCCTAGGAACCTTCTTTTCGTTCCCGTTCCTACTCGTCTGGCCGTTCTTCAGTGGGCTCACTCTGCCAAGTTAGCCGGCCACCCTGGCGTTCGGGGTACGCTTGCTTCCATTCGCCAGCGTTTTTGGTGGCCCACCCGGGAGCATGACACGCGTCGTTTCGTGGCTGCTTGTTCGGTCTGCGCGCAGACTAAGTCCGGTAACTCCCCTCCTGCCGGCCGTCTCAGGCCGCTTCCCATTCCCTCTCGACCGTGGTCTCACATCGCCTTAGATTTTGTCACCGGACTGCCTTCGTCAGCGGGGAAGACTGTTATTCTTACGGTTGTCGATAGGTTCTCTAAGGCGGCTCATTTCATTCCCCTTGCTAAGCTTCCTTCTGCTAAAGAGACGGCACAAATCATCATCGAGAATGTTTTCAGAATTCATGGCCTTCCGTCAGACGTCGTTTCGGACAGAGTTCCGCAATTCACGTCTCAATTTTGGAGGGAGTTTTGCCGTTTGATTGGGGCTTCCGTCAGTCTCTCTTCCGGCTTTCACCCCCAGTCTAACGGTCAAGCAGAACGGGCCAATCAGACTATTGGTCGCATCTTACGCAGTCTTTCTTTTCGCAACCCTGCGTCTTGGTCAGAACAGCTCCCCTGGGCAGAATACGCCCACAACTCGCTTCCTTCGTCTGCGACCGGGCTATCTCCTTTTCAGAGTAGCCTCGGGTACCAGCCTCCGCTGTTCTCATCTCAGTTCGCCGAGTCCAGCGTCCCCTCCGCTCAGGCTTTTGTCCAACGTTGCGAGCGCACCTGGAAGAGGGTCAGGTCTGCACTTTGCCGTTATAGGACGCAGACTGTGAGGGCTGCTAATAAGCGTAGAACTAAGAGTCCTAGATATTGTCGCGGTCAGAGAGTTTGGCTCTCCACTCAGAACCTTCCCCTTAAGACGGCTTCTCGCAAGTTGACCCCGCGGTTCATTGGTCCGTTCCGTATTTCTCGGGTCATTAATCCTGTCGCAGTTCGACTTCTTCTTCCGCGATACCTTCATCGCGTCCACCCGGTCTTCCATGTCTCCTGTATCAAGCCCGTTCTTCGCGCCCCCGCTCGTCTTCCCCCCCCCCCCCATCCTTGTCGAGGGCGCACCCATCTACAGGGTCCGTAGGATTTTGGACATGCGTCCTCGGGGCCGTGGTCACCAGTACCTCGTAGATTGGGAGGGGTACGGTCCTGAGGAGAGGAGTTGGGTTCCCTCTCGGGACGTGCTGGACCGTGCGCTGATCGAGGATTTCCTCCGTTGCCGCCAGGTTTCCTCCTCGAGTGCGCCAGGAGGCGCTCGGTGAGTGGGGGGGTACTGTCATGTATTGTCATGTTGTGTCTTGTTTCTGTCCTTTCCTTTCACCCTGTCTCCCTCTGCTGGTCGTACTAGGTTACCGTTTCTGTCCCTCTTTCCCCCAGCTGTTCCTTGTCTTCTCTGACTACCTCATTCACCCCTTTTCCCACCTGTTCCCTTTTTCCCTCTGATTAGGTCCCTATATCTCTCTCTGTTTCTGCTCCTGTCTTTGTCGGATTCTTGTTTGTGTGTCTCATGTCTGAACCAGACTATCATCGTGTTTGCTGCAACCTTGTCCTGTCCTGTCGGAATCTACCTGTCCATCTGAGCCCACGTGTGTTCATCATTAAAGAAACTCTGTTTGTTAATTCGCTTTTGGGTCCTCATTCACGCACCTGACAAGTAGTCCGACCCCTTGACGTTTCCCACATTTTGTTACATTACAGTCTTATTCTAAAATTGATTCAATTGTTTTTTTCCCCCTCATCAATCTACACACAATATCCTATAATGACAAAACAAAACAGGTTTGTATAAATGTTTGCAAATGTATGTATATAAAAAAATAACATGTATATAATTATTCAAACCCTTTACTCAGTACTTTGGCAACAATTAGAGCCTCGAGTCTTCTTGGGTATGACGCTACAAGCTTGGGACACCTGTATTTGGGGAGTTTCTCCTATTTTTCTCAACAGATCCTCTCAAGGTCTGTCAGGTTGGGTGGGGAGCGTCGCTGCACAGCTATTTTCAGGTCTCTCCAGAGATGTTCGATCAGATTCAAGTCCAGGCTCTGGCTGGGCCACTCAACCTTCAGAGGCTTGTCCCGAAGCCACTCCTGTGTGGTCTTGGCTGTGTGCTTAGGGTCGTTGTCCTTTTGGAAGGTGAACCCAGTCTGCGGTCCTGAGCATTGTGGAGCAGGTTTTCATCAAGGATCTCTCTGTACTTTGCATCCTCTATCCTGACAAGTCTCCCAGTCCGTGCCGATGAAAAACATCCCAAAAGCATGATGCTGCCACCACCATGCTTCACCGTAGGGATGGTGCCAGTTTTCCTCTAGACGTGACGCTTGGCATTCAGGCCAAAGACTTCAATCTTGGTTTCATCAGACAAGAGAATCTTGTTTTTTTTGTGGTCAGTGTCCTTAAGGTGCCTTTTGGCAAACTTGAAGCGGTCTGTCATGTGCTTTTTACTGAGGAGTGGCTTCTGTCTGGCCACTCTACCATAAAGGTCTGATTGGTGGAGTGTTGCAGAGATGGTTGTCCTTCTGGAAGGTTGTCCCATCCCCACAGAATAACTCTGGAGCTCTGTCAGAGTGACCTATGGGTTCTTGGTCACCTTCCCGATTGCTCTGTTTGGCCTGGTGGCCAGCTGTAGGAAGAGTCTTGGTGGTTCCAAATTTCTTCCATTTAAGAATGATGGAGGCCATCATGTTCTTGGGGACCTTCAATGCTGCAGACATTGTTTGGTACCCTTCCCCAGATCTGCGCCTCGACACAATCCTGTCTCGGAGCTCTATGGGCCATTCCGTCGACCTCATGTCTTGGTTTTAGCTCTGACATGTACTGTCAACTGTGGGACCTTATATAGACAGGTGTGTGCCTTTCCAAATCATGTCCATATGTGGGAACTCCTTCAAGACTGTTGGAAAAGCCTTCCAGGTGAAGCTGGTTGAGAGAATGCCAAGAATGTGCAATGCTGTCATCAAGGCAAAAAACCTCAAGTATAAAATAGGTTTTGTTTAACACTTTTTTCGTATTTTCCATATGTGTTATGTCAGACACATGCCCTCCTTTGTCCGTGTGTATTTTTATATATTGGCCTGTTGCAAATGTGTATTATTGTAGCATCACCATCTTTATTACAAAAATATATAAACATATATAAACATAAACTTTAAGATACATAATAATTTGACAGAGTTAAGGAACAATCCATTGATCAGCACAGCAATTGATAAAAATGGATAAAACTAGTGGTTCTAAGCTTATGTCAATATTACACAGGTGTCGTGTCTTTGGCTATGCCGGATTAAGTGATATGACATGCTAATTGATAAAATAATTTCTCCGTAATTAATATCACCTGATTGAGCTAATCATGTAAATGTAAATAACTAGAGAGTCGGGCGCCACAAAATAATATTTATAGAGCTGTTATCTTCCGAATAAAAGACCTAGTAATATTTTACATCCATAGCAGTCAACATTAATCTTCATCTTACTTCAGTCTCATCTGAAAGTTGTAAATTCTTGGTTATCTGCAAGAACCCTGGCTAACAATTTGAATCAGCAATACAAAATTGGGTTTAATCATTTATTTACGAAATACCTAACTAATCACACAGAATTACACATACACATAGTTAATCATAACTTGATTACAAATTACGTCATGAAGGAAAACGTCCCTAGCGGGCGAAACAGTCATGACAGCTTGCTTGTTACACAAAGGAAAAGGGGCTGGGTTGAGTGAAAGAGCGGGAGACTGAGAAACAAAGGGAAAAAGCCTTGCTATCATAAATACAGAATCTTATGCATTTTAAATTACCACCCATTTGGAAAAGGAAAATGCAATAAATATTTACTCTGAGCTGCGCTTCAGTAGGTTGGTGGTAGATGGAAGACTGTGTTGCCAAACCGAGTCCTTTGTCCTTTGAAGAATGTCTCTGGTGGTCAATTGGATACGTTGTAGTAACGTCGTTGTGTGGTAGATGGGATACTCTGTCTGTTCCTTCATAACCTGCGTTTGCAGCTGCGGTCGCTAACTCAACGGCTAGGAGGTATCACATCTGTCGTGAATTAGAGTTCAAAAGTTCATACCATTCGCAACCAAAGCTCACGCTGATGTTTTTTTTGTGTGTTTTTTTTTACCCCTTTTTCTCCCCAATTACGTGGTATCTGATTGTTTTTAGTAGCTACTATCTTGTCTCATCGCTACAACTCCCGTACGGGCTCGGGAGAGACGAAGGTTGAAAGTCATGCGTCCTCCGATACACAACCCAACCAAGCCGCACTGCTTCTTAACACAGCGCTATCCAACCCGGAAGCCAGCCGCACCAATGTGTCGGAGGAAACACAGTGCACCTGACAACCTTGGATAGCACACACTGCGCCCGGCCCGCCACAGGAGTCGCTGCTGCGCGATGAGACAAGGATTAGAGAAGGATCAGCTCATGCTGATGTTGGCTTCGTTCTGTAGCTATTATCTGAACCATTCTGACATATGACCGTCATCCTACCTCATAGAGAACAGGAAGTTATGTTGTCGTCAAGGGCTTATATAGGAAGGGAGAGGAGGGTGTGTTTGAAAAGTTTTATAGCCCTTGTCCCTTCACAGGGGAGGGCCACTGATTGAGCAGCCCTATCTTATGAAAATCCAAATCTCACATTTTAGAAGCTAAAATCACATTTCATCCCATCACAAATAATTTCATATTCAAACATTTAAATTGAAAAACAATTCCATGTGAATCTGATAACTCTGATGTGTAGACTTTCCACTGTAGAATTTATGTCATCTTATCATTGATGAGGATGTCTCAGATGACAACCGAACTGACATCATATTCATTAAGTACCACCGCATATGTTCAATTGTTCGGATTACCACAATATAGTTCATTTCCAACCACCTACTGATGTTCCCAGAATCTCTATGTTAACCAAGGGTTTTGTAAATGTAACCTCAGTAGGTTAGAGAGAGGAAAAACGGGGGAAGAGGTATTTATGACTGTCATAAACCTATCCCCCAGGCCAACGTCATGACACAGGTAAGCTAACTATTACAGAAATCAGGAATGCAGACAGGCTGGCTGTTGTTATGTTGGGCAAGTACTGACCGAAGAATCCAATAATTTACCTTGTATGCGGTACAAACCACATTATTGTTGTAGCACCTTCTTAAAGAGTATGAATTAAGCTGTTTGACACGGTTTGAATCCTAAGCAACCTGCCTACACATTGTTTGAAGTAAAATAGACCAACATAGCTACTGTAGTAGATCAAAGTGGTGCGCTGGAAACCCTTGGTAGAGCATGTAGCCATTGTTGGTCAGACAAATGCCTACTTCTCACTTATAACATCGTTTTTTGTTTTTAAAACTACAGTCTGCAAAACATGAAAGTAAATACTACAGTAAAGTCTGCAAAAACACTACAGTTTAAAAACTATTGTAATAATAGTATTTAATGTGCATATACTCTGCCCAATCTCCACCCCATATTCCAATTAGTGCCACCAATAAGAGAGACATACATGCCAAGTATAGACCATATGTTGTGTTCCCCACAGGTATTAGAAAAGAGCAGAATCTCTGAACTGTCCGTTTAGACCTGCCTAAAAGTTACGGAAAATGTGCTCTTCTGGTATTTGCCCAGTATATGTTTCCTCGATGAGAAAGCCCCCTTTTCTGTTAATGGTAATACAACAAAAACTTTATAGTAATTACTACAGTATCATCCCAAAAACCCTATAGTAATTACTACAATATCATCCCAAAAAACACTATAGTAATTACTACAGCATCATCCCAAAAACCCTATAGTAATTACTACAATATCATCCCAAAAAACACTATAGTAATTACTACAGCATCATCCCAAAAAACACTATAGTAATTACTACAGCATCATCCCAAAAACACTATAGTAATTACTACAGCATCATCCCAAAAAACACTATAGTAATTACTACAGCATCATCCCAAAAAACTACAGTAATTACTACAGCATCATCCCAAAAAACACTATAGTAATTACTACAGCATCATCCCAAAAACACTATAGTAATTACTACAGCATCATCCCAAAAACACTATAGTAATTACTACAGTATCATACCAAAAACACTATAGTAATTACTACAGTATCATACCAAAAACACTATAGTAATTCATACAGCATCATCCCAAAAAACACTATAGTAATTACTATAGTATCATACCAAAAACACTATAGTAATTACTACAGTATCATACCAAAAACACTATAGTAATTACTACAGTATCATACCAAAAACACTATAGTAATTACTACAGCATCATCCCAAAAACACTATAGTAATTACTGCAGCATCATCCCAAAAACACCATAGTAATTACTACAGTATCATACCAAAAACACTATAGTAATTACTACAGTATCATACCAAAAACACTGTAGTAATTACTACAGCATCATACCAAAAACACTATAGTAATTACTACAGTATCATACCAAAAACACTATAGTAATTACTACAGCATCATCCCCAAAACACAAAACACTATAGTAATTACTACAGTATCATACCAAAAACACTATAGTAATTACTACAGCATCATCCCAAAAACACTATAGTAATTACTACAGTATCATACCAAAAACACTATAATAATTACTACAGCATCATCCCAAAAACACTATAGTAATTACTACAGTATCATACCAAAAACACTATAGTAATTACTACAGTATCATACCAAATACACTATAGTAATTACTACAGCATCATCCCAAAAACACTATAGTAATTACTACAATATCATACCAAAAACACTATAGTAATTACTACAGTATCATACGAAAAACACTATAGTAATTTCTACAGTATCATACCAAAAACACTATAGTAATTACTACAGTATCATACCAAAAAGACTATAGCAATTACTACAATATCATCCCAAAAAACACTATAGTAATTACTACAGTATCATACCAAAAACACTATAGTACTTACTACAGTATCATACCAAAAACACTATAGTAATTACTACAATATCATACCAAAAACACTATAGTAATTACTACAGTATCATACCAAAAACACTATAGTAATTACTACAGCATCATACCAAAAACACTATAGTAATTACTACAGCATCATCCCAAAAACACTATAGTAATTACTATAACATCATCCCAAAAACACTATAGTAATTACTACAGTATCATCCCAAAAACACTATAGTAATTACTACAGTATCATAACAAAAACACTATAGTAATTACTACAGCATCATCCCAAAAAACACTATAGTAATTACTACAGTATCATACCAAAAACACTATAGTAATTACTACAGTATCATACCAAAAACACTATAGTAATTACTACAGTATCATACCATAAACACTATAGTAATTACTACAGCATCATCCCAAAAACACTATAGTAATTACTACAGCATCATCCCAAAAACACCATAGTAATTACTACAGTATCATACAAAAAACACTATAGTAATTACTACAGTATCATACCAAAAACACTATAGTAATTACTACAGTATCATACCAAAAACCCTATAGTAATTACTACAGAATCATACCAAAAACACTATAGTAATTACTACAGTATCATACCAAAAACACTATAGTAATTACTACAGCATCATCCCAAAAACACTATAGTAATTACTACAGTATCATACCAAAAACACTATAGTCATTACTACAGCATCATCCCAAAAAACACTATAGTAATTAATACAGCATCATCCCAAAAACACCATAGTAATTACTACAGCATCATCCCAAAAACACTATAGTAATTACTACAGTATCATACCGAAAACACTATAGTAATTACTACAGTATAATACCAAAAACACTATAGTAATTACTACAGCATCATACCAAAAACACTATAGTAATTACTACAGTATCATACCAAAAACACTATAGTAATTACTACAGCATCATCCCAAAAAACACTATAGTAATTAATACAGCATCAACCCAAAAACACTATAGTAATTATTACAGCATCATCCCAAAAACACTATAGTAATTACTACAGTATCATACCAAAAACACTATAGTAATTACTACAGCATCATACCAAAAACACTATAGTAATTACTACAGCATCATTCCAAAAACACTATAGTAATTACTACAGTATCATACCAAAAACACTATAATAATTACTACAGCATCATCCCAAAAACACTATAGTAATTACTACAGTACCATACCAAAAACACTATAGTAATTACTACAGTATCATACCAAAAACACTATAGTAATTACTACAGCATCATCCCAAAAACACTATAGTAATTACTACAGTATCATACCAAAAACACTATAGTAATTACTACAGTATCATACCAAAAACACTATAGTAATTACTACAGTATCATACCAAAAACACTATAGTAATTACTACAGTACCATACCAAAAAGACTATAGTAATTACAACAATATCATCCCAAAAAACACTATAGTAATTACTACAGTATCATACCAAAAACACTATAGTAATTACTACAGCATCATACCAAAAACACTATGGTAATTACTACAGCATCATCCCAAAAACACTATAGTAATTACTACAGTATCATACCAAAAACACTATAATAATTACTACAGCATCATCCCAAAAACACTATAGTAATTACTACAGTATCATACCAAAAACACTATAGTAATTACTACAGTATCATACCAAATACACTATAGTAATTACTACAGCATCATCCCAAAAACACTATAGTAATTACTACAGTATCATACCAAAAACACTATAGTAATTACTACAGTATCATACCAAAAACACTATAGTAATTTCTACAGTATCATACCAAAAACACTATAGTAATTACTACAGTATCATACCAAAAAGACTATAGTAATTACTACAATATCATCCCAAAAAACACTATAGTAATTACTACAGTATCATACCAAAAACACTATAGTACTTACTACAGTATCATACCAAAAACACTATAGTAATTACTACAGCATCATACCAAAAACACTATAGTAATTACTACAGTATCATACCAAAAACACTATAGTAATTACTACAGCATCATCCCCAAAACACAAAACACTATAGTAATTACTACAGTATCATACCAAAAACACTATAGTAATTACTACAGCATCATACCAAAAACACTATAGTAATTACTACAGTATCATACCAAAAACACTATAGTCATTACTACAGCATCATCCAAAAAAACACTATAGTAATTAATACAGCATCATCCCAAAAACACCATAGTAATTACTACAGCATCATCCCAAAAACACTATAGTAATTACTACAGTATCATACCAAAAACACTATAGTAATTACTACAGCATCATACCAAAAACACTATGGTAATTACTACAGCATCATCCCAAAAACACTATAGTAATTACTACAGTATCATACCAAAAACACTATAGTAATTACTACAGTATCATACCAAATACACTATAGTAATTACTACAGCATCATCCCAAAAACACTATAGTAATTACTACAGTATCATACCAAAAACACTATAGTAATTACTACAGTATCATACCAAAAACACTATAGTAATTTCTACAGTATCATACCAAAAACACTATAGTAATTACTACAGTATCATACCAAAAAAACTATAGTAATTACTACAATATCATCCCAAAAAACACTATAGTAATTACTACAGTATCATACCAAAAACACTATAGTAATTACTACAGTATCATACCAAAAACACTATAGTAATTACTACAGCATCATACCAAAAACACTATAGTAATTACTACAGTATCATACCAAAAACACTATAGTAATTACTACAGCATCATCCCCAAAACACAAAACACTATAGTAATTACTACAGTATCATACCAAAAACACTATAGTAATTACTACAGCATCATACCAAAAACACTATAGTAATTACTACAGTATCATACCAAAAACACTATAGTCATTACTACAGCATCATCCCAAAAAACACTATAGTAATTAATACAGCATCATCCCAAATACACCATAGTAATTACTACAGCATCATCCCAAAAACACTATAGTAATTACTACAGTATCATACCAAAAACACTATAGTAATTACTACAGCATCATACCAAAAACACTATGGTAATTACTACAGTATCATACCAAAAACACTATAATAATTACTACAGCATCATCCCAAAAACACTATAGTAATTACTACAGTATCATACCAAAAACACTATAGTAATTACTACAGTATCATACCAAATACACTATAGTAATTACTACAGCATCATCCCAAAAACACTATAGTAATTACTACAGTATCATACCAAAAACACTATAGTAATTACTACAGTATCATACGAAAAACACTATAGTAATTTCTACAGTATCATACCAAAAACACTATAGTAATTACTACAGTATCATACCAAAAAGACTATAGTAATTACTACAATATCATCCCAAAAAACACTATAGTAATTACTACAGTATCATACCAAAAACACTATAGTACTTACTACAGTATCATACCAAAAACACTATAGTAATTACTACAATATCATACCAAAAACACTATAGTAATTACTACAGTATCATACCAAAAACACTATAGTAATTACTACAGCATCATACCAAAAACACTATAGTAATTACTACAGCATCATCCCAAAAACACTATAGTAATTACTATAGCATCATCCCAAAAACACTATAGTAATTACTACAGTATCATCCCAAAAACACTATAGTAATTACTACAGTATCATAACAAAAACACTATAGTAATTACTACAGCATCATCCCAAAAAACACTATAGTAATTACTACAGTATCATACCAAAAACACTATAGTAATTACTACAGTATCATACCAAAAACACTATAGTAATTACTACAGTATCATACCATAAACACTATAGTAATTACTACAGCATCATCCCAAAAACACTATAGTAATTACTACAGCATCATCCCAAAAACACCATAGTAATTACTACAGTATCATACAAAAAACACTATAGTAATTACTACAGTATCATACCAAAAACACTATAGTAATTACTACAGTATCATACCAAAAACCCTATAGTAATTACTACAGAATCATACCAAAAACACTATAGTAATTACTACAGTATCATACCAAAAACACTATAGTAATTACTACAGCATCATCCCAAAAACACTATAGTAATTACTACAGTATCATACCAAAAACACTATAGTCATTACTACAGCATCATCCCAAAAAACACTATAGTAATTAATACAGCATCATCCCAAAAACACCATAGTAATTACTACAGCATCATCCCAAAAACACTATAGTAATTACTACAGTATCATACCGAAAACACTATAGTAATTACTACAGTATAATACCAAAAACACTATAGTAATTACTACAGCATCATACCAAAAACACTATAGTAATTACTACAGTATCATACCAAAAACACTATAGTAATTACTACAGCATCATCCCAAAAAACACTATAGTAATTAATACAGCATCAACCCAAAAACACTATAGTAATTACTACAGCATCATCCCAAAAACACTATAGTAATTACTACAGTATCATACCAAAAACACTATAGTAATTACTACAGCATCATACCAAAAACACTATAGTAATTACTACAGCATCATTCCAAAAACACTATAGTAATTACTACAGTATCATACCAAAAACACTATAATAATTACTACAGCATCATCCCAAAAACACTATAGTAATTACTACAGTACCATACCAAAAACACTATAGTAATTACTACAGTATCATACCAAAAACACTATAGTAATTACTACAGTATCATACCAAAAACACTATAGTAATTACTACAGTACCATACCAAAAAGACTATAGTAATTACAACAATATCATCCCAAAAAACACTATAGTAATTACTACAGTATCATACCAAAAACACTATAGTAATTACTACAGTATCATACCAAAAACACTATAGTAATTACTACAATATCATACCAAAAACACTATAGTAATTACTACAGTATCATACAAAAAACACTATAGTAATTACTACAGTATCATACCAAAAACACTATAGTAATTACTACAGTATCATACCAAAAACACTATAGTAATTACTACAGCATCATCCCAAAAAACACTATAGTAATTAATACAGCATCAACCCAAAAACACTATAGTAATTACTACAGCATCATCCCAAAAACACTGTAGTAATTACTACAGTATCATACCAAAAACACTATAGTAATTACTACAGCATCATACCAAAAACACTATAGTAATTACTACAGCATCATCCCAAAAACACTATAGTAATTACTACAGTATCATACCAAAAACACTATAATAATTACTACAGCATCATCCCAAAAACACTATAGTAATTACTACAGTACCATACCAAAAACACTATAGTAATTACTACAGTATCATACCAAAAACACTATAGTAATTACTACAGCATCATCCCAAAAACACTATAGTAATTACTACAGTATCATACCAAAAACACTATAGTAATTACTACAGTATCATACCAAAAACACTATAGTAATTACTACAGTATCATACCAAAAACACTATAGTAATTACTACAGTATCATACCAAAAAGACTATAGTAATTACAACAATATCATCCCAAAAAACACTATAGTAATTACTACAGTATCATACCAAAAACACTATAGTAATTACTACAGTATCATACCAAAAACACTATAGTAATTACTACAATATCATACCAAAAACACTATAGTAATTACTACAGTATCATACAAAAAACACTATAGTAATTACTACAGTATCATACCAAAAACACTATAGTAATTACTACAGTATCATACCAAAAACACTATAGTAATTACTACATTATCATACCAAAAACACTATAGTAATTACTACAGTATCATCCCAAAAACACTATAGTAAATACTACAATATACTACCGTCCACAAAAACACGACAGTAATTACTATAGTATATACAACAGTATTTATACTATAGTAAGCTCCTAAGGAGCTATATTGCTCTTTATTACCTTTACCAATATGATGTTCCTGACAACATTATCATAGAAGAAATACAGCTATACTTTTGAATTTCAAGAGTTTTAATATGTTGCGTTGTACCTTGTACCTTGTACCTTGTACCTTGTTACCTTGCTTTGAGCGAAGGCCTTTTCCCTAAAAACTCTTCAGCATTTACTCAATACAATCTACCAGCCCTCTGCTCCTAACAGGCTAATGTGATAGTGTTTCTAATGGCTGTGGGCCCTTAAGGAGCTGCATTCGCTCCTTTAGTCCCCACACACCCAGACCAGCTCTAATAATAAAGGGGACAGGAGTCAGAGACAATGCTTTGAGGGTGCAGTGGAGGGCGGACGACCCACTTACCCGCTCCCCAGGCTTTGTCTGGGCCTATGGGCAACCTACTTACACACACACCTAAGGCTCCGGTCAGACCCTGAAATGAAAGCCCCTCCTTTTCTCATCAAACACAGGTTGTTAATAAGGCCAGGGGCTGGGAGCAGAGCAGCCAGGTTGCTCAAGATCCACTTCGAAATCTGACGTCCATCCAGGTACCAGGAAAGGCATTCAAAACCGCCCACTAGGGGCAACGGTGAATGCTATTACCAAAGACAGGAAAGTATGAAGATAGTCTAAGACTCCTCCTCCAATCACACTTGAAATAAAAAACATGTATTTGTCACGCCCCAATACAACAGGTGTTACTGTGAAATGCTTACTTACAAGCCCTTAACCAACAATGCAGTTAAGAAATAGAGTTTAGTTAATTTAGTAAATATTTTCTTAAGTAAAAAATAAATAAATCTTAAAGTAACACAAGAAAATGACGTAACAATAACGAGGCTATATACAGGTGGTATTGGTACGGAGTCAATGTGTGGGGGTACAGGTTAGTCCAGGTAATTTGTACATGTACTATAGGTAGGGGTAAAGTGACTGTTTATTATATATGCGTAGTCACTTTACCTCTACCTACATGTACATATTACCTCAATTACCTCGACTAACCGGTGCCCCCACACATTGATTCTCTGTACCGGCACCCCCTGTATATAGCCTCATTACTGTTATTTTATTGTTGCTCTGAAATTATTTGTTATTTTTCTATTTGATTATTTTTTATTCTTATTTATATGTATTTTTTTAATTCAGTTTATTTGAGTAAATACACTTATTTTTCTTTTTTTTTGTTAGTTAAGGGCTTGTAAGTAAGCATTTCACTGTAAGGTCTACACGTGTTGTATTCGGCGCATGTGACAAATACAATTTGATTTGATTTGAATCTTTAACTTCGCTCATTGATTTCTCAAAACCCAAACCTGGTCCGTTTGGCCTGTTTGGTCTGTTCTGCAAACGTTCCCGGAAGTCTTGCGATGTTGCGCTTCTTGGTTTAGAGTTCATTACCATCTATTACCAAGCTATTACCATCAAGTAGGCTTTGGTTTTGTAGACAGGGGTGGCAGGTGGCCATAAGCCGCAAGCTATGGGTCTGAGGATCCCGTGTTCAATTCCAGTGATAGGCACAGGAATTATATTTTAGTTTGTTCTGAAGCAAAGACTTGTATCTTCGTAGGCAATCTATCCCTGTGTATGTGTGTGTGTGTGTGTGTGTGTGTGTGTGTGTGTGTGTGTGTGTGTGTGTGTGTGTGTGTGTGTGTGTGTATGTGTATGTGTATGTGTGTGTGTGTGCGTGCGTGCGTGCGTGCGTGCGTGCGTGCGTGCGTGTGTGTATGTGTATGTGTGTGTGTGTGTGTGTGTGTGTGTGTGTGTGTGTGCATGCTTGCGTGTGTGAGTAGAGATCTCTCCCTCTCCTCTGGCCACCTAACTGCATTTGCATTTTAATTGTTTTAATGTTTGTTCAAAAGCATGACAGGCGCTCACAGATGACAGGCGCTCACAGATGACAGGCGCTCACAGATGACAAAATGGAAATGTGGTGTAGCAGTTACAGGATGTGCCTCTTTGTGTCACGCGTGTGCGATGTGGCTCTGTCCCACTGTGAGGTTACAGAACCACAAATTCACTTTATAGACACACATCACCACATTCCTCTCCTATCCTCTTCTATCCTCTCCTATCCCCTCCTCTCCCTTCTTCTCTTCTCTTCTCCTCCCTCTTCTCTTCTCTTCTCTTTTCCTCCCTCCTCTTCTCTCTTCTCTCCTCTCCTCTCCTGTCATCTCATGTTGTAGTGAGTGACAGGGCCAGGCTGCAGTAAGGGTAGTGGGTGCTGTGCTTCTCTGTTGTCTGTAATAAATGTTGGTGTATTGAGCCCCAGAGGGAAACCTTACTCTCCTCTACGACCCATTATTCTGTAATGGAAGGATTATGTGAGAGAGGGACAGAGGGGCTGTCAGAGAAAGGATGATATTGTTACGCTGTGTATGTGTGTGTATGTGTGTGTGTGTGTGTCAGTGTCAGAAAGCAGGCTTGGGACGGCTCCTGTAGATTTATCGTTGGTTGATCAGGTTGCCTGTGAGTTACTGTCTCCCCACCCTCTCTTGCCCGAGAGGCAGGGCAGTATATCAGCCTCTATTTGACACACACACACACACACACGCACACACACACATACACACACACACACACACACACACACACACACACACACACACACACACACACACACACACACACACACACACACACACACACACACACACACACACACACACACCCACACACACACACACACACACACACACACACTATGTGGCCAAAAGTATGTGGACATAGATGCTCGAACATCTAATTCCAAATTCATGGGTATTAATATGGAGTTGGTCCCCCTTTGCTGTTATAACAACCTCCACTCTTCTGGGAAGGCTTTCCACTAGATGTTGGAACATTGCTACAGGGACTTGCTTCCATTCAGCCACAAGCACATTAGTGAGGTTGGGCACTGATGTTGGGCACTGACGTTGGGCGATTAGGCCTGGCTCACGGTTGGCGTTCCAATTCATCCTAAAGGTGTTCAATGTGATTGATGTCAGGGCTCTGTGCAGGCCAGTCAAGTTCTTTCACACCGGTCTCGACAAACTATTTCTGTATGGACCCCGCTTTGTGCACGGGGGCATTGTGATGCTGAACAGGACTAAAACCTTCCCCAAACTGTTGCCACAAAGTTGGAAGCACAGAATCGTCTAGAATGTAATTGTAAGATTTCCCTTCACTGGAACTAAGGGGCCTAGCCCAAACCATGAAAAACATCCCCAGAACATCATTCCTCATCCACCAAACTTTACAGTTGGCACTATGCATTGGGGCAGGTAGCGTTCTCCTGGCATCTGCCGAACCCAGATTCGTCAGTCGGACTGCCATATGGTGAAGCGTGATTCATCACTCTAGAGAACACGTTTCCACTGCTCCAGAGACCAAAGGCGGCGAGCTTTACACCACTCCAGCCGACGCTTGGCATTGTGCATGGTGATCTTAGGATTGTGTGCGGCTGCTCGGCCATGGAAACCCATTTCATGAAGCTCCCTATGAACAGTTATTGTGCTTACGTTGCTTCCAGAGGCAGTTTGAAACTCGGTAGTGAATGTTGCAACTGAGGACAAACTATTTTTACTCGCTTCGGGTACTCGGCTGTCCCATTCTGTGAGCTTGTACCACTTCGTGGCTGAACCGTTGTTGCTCGTAGACATTTCCACTTCACAATAACAGCACTTACAGTTGACCGGGGCAGCTCTAGCAGGGCAGAAATTTGACAAACTGACTTGTTATAAAGGTGGCATCCTATGACGGTGTCACATTGAATATCACTTAGCTCTTCAGTACGGGCCATTCTACTGCCAATGTTTGTCTATGTAGAATGCATGGCTCAGTCTTATATACCTGTCAGCAATGGGTGTAGCTGAAATAGCCGAATCTACTCATTTGAAGGGGTGTCCACATGCTTTTGTAGATGTACCTACCGCTCTTGCTTTCTTTTGCTCATTGGACCCTCAGAGCGACAGTGGAAAGAGACACCACTTCCCCACGTGTCCCTGACACTACGTCCTATCTCTGATGATCACATATGCTGTCCCATTTCTGCATCTTATATACTGTCTTCCCTGTGCATCACTTAGGAAAGTTGTGATTGGCTCAGAACAGGGCAGCACGGCTGGCCCTTGGATGTACACAGAGAGCAAAATCACTACTTGTATTTGTGAGAGGTATTGACATGTTGAAAGCACCGAGCTGTCTATTTTAACAACTAGCACACAGCTCAGACACTCATGCATACCCCACAAGACATGCCACCAGAGGTCTCTTCACATTCCCCAAGTCCAGAACATACTATGGGAGGCGCACAGTAGTACATAGAGCTATGACTACATGGGACTCTATTCCACATCAGGTAACTGATGCAAGCAGTAGAATCAGATTTAAAAAACAATTAAAAATACACCTTATGGAACAGCGGGGACTCTGAAGCGTCACAAACATAAGCACAGACACATGCAAACACACACACGATAACATACGCACTATACACACACGTACACATGGATTTTGTGTTGTAGATATGTGGTAGTGGAGTAGGGGCCTGAGGGCACACAGTGTGTTGTGAGATCTGTTATGAATGTATTGTAATGTTTTTAAAATTGTATAACTGCCTTCATTTTGCCAGACCCCACGAAGAGTAGCTGCTGTTTTAGAATGTATTTCTTAAAATGACTCTTAAGTGGCCATGAAAGATCCAATGTCACCCTGATGTTATCCCCTGGGGTTCTGGCTAATCAATCCACCTGGATGTACTATCACATCCACCTGGTCATCCCTCTCATCTCCTCTTCTCTCCTCTACATCTCTTCCCAATTGCCTAAAATAAGAAACTGTATCTATCAATTTACCTGGTAAAATAAGCGTAAAATAATTATAATTAAAAAACAAGTCTCTGTGTTCTCTTCTCATTCCCATGGCAGTACAGGGAGCTCTCTGAAAAGTCATTTTACATTCCAACGCCACATTCCACATTCTAAATAGTTTTTTTTTCTATTAGAAATGACAACAAAGGTAAATCGTCTATTTAAGGCTTTATAAATACAAAAAAAATGGTTAGAATTCCTGAACCTTTTAAACCTCTAAACACTAACTTTAAATTTGGTTTATCTGCAGCTGAATGTTACATTGTCCTTTGTACCTTTGGGACAGCAAATATGTTAGTCATGTTTATTGTGCATAAAAAATAATGTGATGCAGAATGCTTTTGTATCTTAAAGGCTGTGTACTTTTGTGCGAAGCAAGCACAGCAGCAGCCATTGCAGTTGTTTGTCCTAAATACACCCACACGGACACACATCTTTTAAGTAGCAAATCTGTTTTTCTCGACTGTTCTACAGGCACTGAACAGAATACAAGGGCTGGGCACTGAAGGACACATACCACTCCAGTAACAATCCGCTAACCTTGAGATGCACTGGTTCTTTCTCTCCTGCATCAAAACCATGATTTGAATACCTAAATAGCTCTTCGATAAAGTTTACCAAAAGGATACAGAAATGCCAAAATATTTAATGATTAGACTCCTTTCAAGCTTCTTGAAAGAGGAAAATCAAAGCCGTTTTTTTCTTCACCCAGGGTATTTATTTTCGGTTGGCATTATTCACTGTAGAAATTCAATTGTGCTCCTTAATGATAAAGGCCCCTCTCATTTTCTAATTTCACAGTATGCTCTTACTGTAAGCGACGTGGCAATGTGTGTCCGTGTCTGTGAGAGAGAAAGTCTGTAGCTCAGAATAGTAGGGTAGTGTATACAATGGCTGGAATCTGACCAGTAGAGGCCCCATATGTGGCTTAGAACTGTAATGTCCTTGTACAAGGCTAAACAATCCACCCAGTTTTCTGCTATGGACATGACTGGAGGTCCTCTATGGTTTAGAGATGTGTGTGTGTGTGTGTATGTGTGTGCGTGTGTGCACATGTGTATGTCTTCTACAGTATCAGCCTGAAAAAACACACTTCATGTATCCCTGCCTCATTGTCAAAGGACAGCTTGATGGATGTAATCAGAGAAAGATGTATTTGGTGCACGAGAGCTGGGTGTGTATTTTTGTATGTGTGTGTGAGCGTGTTAACCTGCCTCACCAGTGACAGCTTTCCGTCAGTGGTGAAGCTTGTGTCTTACCTGTGGATCAGGGCGGATCAAACCATGTTTGACAGCTCTGTTCTGCCCTCCCCTCCCCTGTGTGTTTGGGTTTACTGTGTGACACAGGCATGAAACCATGGCTACAGTGGGATGGGATGAAAGAAGCAAAGGCGAACAAGAAAGGTGTGTACATGTGTTTGCGTATGTGTGTGCATGCACGCGCTCGTGTGCGTGAGGAGATGAAAGTGTGTGTTGAGCCCAGCTGTCAGTCCCTGCCATGTTTTACAGACTTTCCTCTCCACACTGGGATTAGAACTGTCTACTATGATGTGATGACACGACCTGAAACCACAGAGAGAGAGAGGGAGAGAGAAGAAAGAGGGTGAGAGAGAGGAGAACGAGGGGGAGAGAGAGGAGAAAGAGACGGAGAGGAGAGAGAGATATTAGACTAGAAAGTTTACATGGAGAAGAGAGACTGTTAAGACTGTTGAGTTCATCTGAGCAGTAGTCGGAGGTGTCAGCCCATCCTCCTGTTTTTAGACCCTAACTGCTGAAGCCTGTTTTATTACTGTGTTCCCTGCACGTTTCTACATGTTACTTCATAACACACCTGTCTGAATGATCATTTACTGGAAGTCAACACACACGTTAACGCCCTGTTTGGCGACCGATGATGTATAATTGGTAGTATAAAAAGAGAATGTCTTTCAGGGAGTATGCAGGCAATTCTGTCTGGAATAGTGCAGTCAGAGATGATCAGAAACAATTGAAGAAATGTTTTCTTGTAGCTTTGTTGTATGTCCCATCTGCAGAGCTGCAGGTAGCCTAGCGGTTGGAGCGTTGGGCTAGTAACCGGAATCCCAGAGCCAACAAGGTGAAAAATCTGTCAATGTGCCCTTGAGCAAGGCACTTAACCCTAATTGCTCCAGGGTCGCTGTTGATGACGGCAAACAAGTTCAGGGGGAGTCGGGATATGCAAAAACACATTCACATTTCATGCATTTAATACAACTTGTACATGTGAAACAGTACAAATGTAAGAACCCACCAATTTGAGTTTTTCCCGAGATGAAGCAGGTTTAGAAGGTGGAACAGCTTCCACCATATGTAACCGACTTCCTACCCCAGGCCCAGGGATATCTACCTCCGAGAGACCCCGTATCTACAAGCAGACCTGAAAAACTATTGAGGTGGGTGGTACCTCCCCCCAACACACACACACACACTCACACATCCACCTTTGGTGTGTTGAACTTCATATGTTCCCAATTCGGGTTAGAGTTGGGAGAGAATGCCGATGGGAGGAGGGGAGAGAGGAGAGAACTCCTTGTTTAGGTTAAATGTCTACTCCTGCTCTAATGGTGGATAAATAAACACGGGTGTGTATGTAGGCCCACACTTCCCACGCACGCACACACACACACACACACACACACACACACACACACACACACACACACACACACACACACACACACACACACACACACACACACACACACACACACACACACACACACACACACACACACACCAGCGTCACTCGAGCTAATAGCAGAAAATGAGGAGCAGTGTTCTGCTGGTGTTATTACTAGACCTAATAGGACCCAGATGCCTAATATTAGACGTAATCTGTCAGAATAGTTTTGTTTATGTATTGTCATTTTTCCAGGCAGTTGTTTCCAATTAGGTTGTTTAAAAGGTTTAATTGAATTAAATGGGAGATCTCTATGTGAACTGGAATGGCATAGGCAAACACTAGCAGTTGGGACATGTCTGTGTATGTGTGTTTGTGTGCGAGTTCTGATTTAGGCATGCTAGAAACCTTTTATTACAGTTCTTCACCCATAATCGCCTTTTCTCTGACAACTAAGTGCTACAGTTCCTATTGTAATTACTTTATGTGGCAGCGATTACACTGAAATGCCTCGTTCACAAACACCTACTGAAATGTGCCTCATTCACAAACACCTACTGAAATGTGCCTCATTCACAAACACCAACTGAAATGAATATATAAGCAAAAGGGAAAGAACATACATACAGTAAAAACATTGCTTTTGATATTAGTTATAGAGAGGTGAGGAGAGGAGAGGAGAGGAGAGGAAATGAGAGGAGAGGAGAGGAGAGGAAAGGAAAGGAGAGGAGGGGAGGGGAGGGGAGGGGAGAGGAGGGGAGAGGAGAGGAGAGGAGAGGAGAGGAGGGGAGGGGAGGGGAGGGGAGGGGAGGGGAGAGGAGAGGAGAGGAGAGGAGAGGAGAGGAGAGGAGAGGAGAGGAGAGGAGAGGAGAGGAGAGGAGAGGAGAGGAGAGACAGGGAAGAGGAGAGGAGAAGAGTGGGAAAAGTAGAGGAGAGAAGGAGGAGGAAAGGGGGAAGACAAGAGGAGAGGAGAAGAGGAGATGGGGAAGAGTTGAGGAGGCAGAACAGTGTAAGTACTTAACTACACTAAGTATACTAGAAACCCTCATATCTGTTTTTTTGGGCCTTCACAACCACACCAGGAAACTCGCAGTTGCCAGGTTACAGAGGGGGTAGAGAGGGGGAGAGAGGGAGGGGGGCGCAACCTGTCAAAATATCCTGAGTAGAGAAAAGGAGAGTGCGCGTTCAACTGCATTCCAGAGAGAAAGAGAGGGGAAAAAGAGGACAAGAATCCCTTCAGCAGGCTAAGCAGGGCAGTGTTGTGTGACTGGTGTTGCATAAACACACACACACACACACACACACACACACACACACTTACACGCACGTTGCCCAACAGTGGCCAACCCAGAATATTGTGCAGTGAAGTGTTGTCTCCCACCGGTAACTTTAGTATGGATGATTTAACGCTTAACTGCAATCAGCGTTAAAGCGTTCCAGAAGCCTCATTCAGACATACCGGTAACAGCTGGTGGGGGAGCTTGTGTGTGTGTAAGTACGTGTGTGTAAGTGTGTGTGTCTTTGCCTGCTTGTTTGTGTGAGCCTCACAGAGCCATAATAAGCGTCTGGGCTGTTTACAGAGGCAGGCCACAATGCGTAGGACAGATGTGGGAAAACCCCTGACACTCCAGACAAGGGCCCCCTTCTTCCCTCATTTTCCCCTTCTTTACTCAGACTGGAGATGGAGGGATGGAGTTACTGAATTAACTTCCTGGATTACCTCAAACACCCTTCATCCCCTCCCCTCTCCTCCCTCCCTCTGTAGGACATCTATCTCTCCATCCAGATGCGTGCACAAACACAGGAGCTTCCAACCCTGTCTACAGCACTCACCAACAAGCACACACACACACACACACACACACACACACACACACACACACACACATAGCCTATTGTTGCGCTCAGAGTATGTGTGTTTGATATGTGGTCATGCACACGCCAGTATGTTCGCTACATGTCTGAAAGGCACACAGGTGAGGAAAAGCCACATTAGCACTGGCATACAGACAACCTCTGCAGGGGCAGGGGTTATAGACTCACACACACACACACACACACACACACACACACACACACACACACACACACACACACACACACACGTATGCATGAACACACACATTGTCTGGAATATGAACTGTAAAATAAAGCTGCTATATTTCAGGGGTAAGGGAGGGCAGTAGAGGGCAGGATGGAGGCTCGTGTTGTTATCAGCCCGGTTGTCTCTGCTTGGCTAGTCAAGTAGAGAGTAGGGGGGTAGGGTGTAGCTGTGGATGGGGGAGTAGAGAGTAGCCAGTGTGCTTCGGGTGTTGGAGGGAGGGGCTTTAGTAATTTATCTGTATAGTGGTGTGCAGCAGTATTTGCCTCCTGTGTTTGTTGTTCCCTAAGCGGCTGGTCTGGAGAGAGGGATGGAGGGAAGGAGGGAGGGAAGGAGGCGGATTTTCTGTGTCAGTGCCTCAGAGGATTTTGGCAGTGGCTTTGTTGAACCTGTGTTATTGTAGAGAGGGGGAATAAGATTTAAGCATTAGCCATGTCAGCCAGGACTTAACTCCCTCAGCCCCAGGCCTACACCTCTACCCTGCTCCAGACGTCTGCCCTCTCTCTCCCCCATCTTCCCTCTGCCTTCCCCAACCCCCGCACCCCCACCCCTCTACTCTCACCCCCCATCCCCCTGTCCCTTCTATCTTGCCCATGCCAGAGCCCTGTCCCTGCCCCAGATCCTGCCCAAGCCCCTTCCCCCATGAACTAGCACCAGGCCCCAGACACTTTAACCAACCCTGTCTTCCCAGCCATATCCCCATACTCCCAGTCCCAGGCCCTTTTCCTCCTTTCCCTCCTCTCCTCCCTCTCCTCCCTATCCCTCCTCACATTCTTTTCCCCTGTCCAGACATAGATCAGTAGGATAGGTTAAATCTATGACTCCCAGCTGCCCGGTGCCCCTGGTCCCAGGGATAAATAGTGTGTTTGTGTGTAAAGAAACAAGTTCTGGCCTCTTGGTTTTGTGTCATGCTTCCTGAAGCGAGCCAACTTTCAATTACTGCCCCTCTAGTCCACCACAGCTGTGTGTGTGTGTGTGTGTGTGTGTGTGTGTGTGTGTGTGTGTGTGTGTGTGTGTGTGTGTGTGTGTGTGTGTGTGTGTGTGTGTGTGTGTGTGTGTGTGTGTGTGTGTGTGTGTGTGGGTTGAGTGGCATGGCTATCTGACTGGACGTGTGGTTTGTTTGTGGCAGGTGGCCAGGCCATTCCCTCTGCTTTGTGCTTGTCTGACCAGAGGAGAGATAGTCACTGTTCATATTAAGCTCCAGTTATCACCATCTGATGGACACACACCCACCTTGGCAGACAAGTTGTTGGCATCTCCCTCAAAACAAACATCAGTGTTTTCTTTAGTTTGTCTCTTCTGCGAGTATGTCTGACTGACTATTAACTTCACTGCAGAAATATGTATGAAGTTTTTGAGACACTTTGAAAGAAAGCTGGATAATCTGCATTGCTGTTTGTGTGTGTGTGTGTGTGTGTGTGTGTGTGTGTGTGTGTGTGTGTGTGTGTGTGTGTGTGTGTGTGTGTGTGTGTGTGTGTGTGTGTGTGTGTCAAATTTTTTGTTAACACACTATAGTTTTGGCAAGTCGGTTAGAACATCTACTGTGTGCATGACACAAGTCATTTTCCCAACAATTGTTTACAGACAGATTATTTCATCACAATTCCAGTGGGTCAAAAGTTTACATACACTAAGTTGACTGTGCCATTAAACAGCTTGGAATATTCCAGAAAATTATGTCATGGCTTTAGAAGCTTCTGAGAAGCTAATTTACATCATTTGAGTCAATTGGGGGTGTACCTTTGTATGTATCTACTGTGGATGTATTTCAATGCCTACCTTCAAACTCAGTGCCTCTTTGCTTGACATCATGGGAAAATCAGAAGAAATCAGCCAAGACCTCAGAAAAAAAATTGTAGACCTCCACAAGTCTGATTCATCCTTGGGAGCAATTTCCAAACGCCTGAAGGTACCGCATTCATCTGTACAAACAATATTACGCAAGTATAAACACCATGGGACCACACAGCCATCATACCGCTCAGGGTGGCGACGCGTTCTGTCTCCTAGAGATGAACGTACTTTGTTGCGAAAAGTGCAAATCAATTCCAGAACAACAGCAAAGGACCTTGTGAAGATGCTGGAGGAAACAGGTACAAAAGTATCTATATCATCAAATCAAATCAAATTTATTTATATAGCCTTTCGTACATCAGCTGATATCTCAAAGTGCTGTACAGAAACCCAGCCTAAAACCCCAAACAGCAAGCAATGTAGGTGTTGAAGCACGTTGGCTAGGAAAAACTCCCTAGAAAGGCCAGGCTATGAGGGGTGGCCAGTCCTCTTCTGGCTATGCCAGGTAGTGATTATAACAGAACATGGCCAAGATGTTCAAATGTTCATAAATGACCAGCATGGTCAAATAATAGGTCTGGGACAGGTAGCACGTCCAGTGAACAGGTCAGGGTTCCATAGCCGCAAACAGAACAGTTGAAACTGGAGCAGCAGCACGGCCAGGTGAACTGGGGACAGCAAGGAGTCATCATGCCAGGTAGTCCTGAGGCATGGTCCTATGGCTCAGGTCCTCCTCCGAGAGAGAGAAATAGAGAAAGAGAGAATTAGAGAGAGCATATTTAAATTCACACAGGACACCGGATAAGACAGGAGAAGTACTCCCGACACATAAACTACTGCAGCATAAATACTGGAGGCTGAGACAGGAGGGGTCAGGAGACACTGTGGCCCCATTCGATGATACCCCCAGACAGGGCCAAACAGGAAGGATATAACCCACCCACTTTGCCAAAGCACAGCCCCCACACCACTAGAGGGATATTTTCAACCACCTTTTCTACCATCCTGAGACAAGGCCGAGTATTGCCCACAAAGATCTCCGCCACGGCACAACCCAAGGGGGGGGGGGGGGGGGGGGGGGGGGGCGCCAACCCAGACAGGAAGATCACATCAGTGACTCAACCCATTCAAGTGACGCACCCCTCCTAGGGACGGCATGAAAGAGCACCAGTAAGCCAGTGACTCAGCCCCTGTAATAGGGTTAGAGGCAGAGAATCCCAGTGGAGAGAGGGGAACCGGACAGGCAGAGACAGCAAGGGCAGTTCGTTGCTCAGGGGGCCTTTCCGTTCACAATCACACTCCTGGGCCAGACTACACTCAATCATATGAACCACTGTTGAGATGAGTCTTCAGTAAAGCCTCAAAGGTTGAGACCGAGTTTGCGTCTCTCACATGGGTAGGCAGACCATTCCATAAAAATTGAGCACTATAGGGGAAAGCCCTGCCTCCAGCTGTTTGCTTAGAAATTATAGGGACAATAAGGAGGCCTGCGTCTTGTGACCGTAGCGTACATGTAGGTATGTACAGCAGGACCAAATCAGAGAGATAGGTAGGAGGAAGCCCATGTAATGCTTTGTAGGTTAGCAGTAAAACCTTGAAATCAGCCCTTGCCTTGAGAGGAAGCCAGTGTAGTGAGGCTAGCACTGGAGTAATATGATCAAATTATTTGGTTCTAGTCAGGATTCTAGCAGCTGCATTTAGCACTAACTGAAGTTTATTTAGTGCTTTTTCCGGGTAGCAGGAAAGTAGAGCATTGCAGTAGTCTAACCTAGAAGTAACAAAAGCATGGATGAATTTTTCTGCATTATTTTTGGACAGAAAGTTTCTGATTTTTGCAATGTTACATAGATGGAAAAAGGTTTTCCTTGAAACAGTCTTGATATGTTCGTCAAAAGAGAGATCAGGGTCCAGAGTAACTTCGAGGTCCTTCACAGTTTTATTTGAGACGATTGTACAACCATTAAGAGTAATTGTCAGATTCAACAGAAGATCTCTTTGTTTCTTGGGACCTAGAACAAGCATCTCTTTGTCCGAGTTTAAAAGTAGAACGTTTGCAGCCATCCACTTCCATATGTCTGAAACACAGGCTTCTAGCGAGGGCAATTTTAGGGCTTCACCATGTTTCATTGAAATGTACAGCTGTGTGTCATCAGCATAGCAGTGAAAGTTAACATTATGTTTTCGAATGACATTGCCAAGAGGTAAAATATGTAGTGAAAACAATAGTGGTCCTAAAACGGAACCTTGAGGAACACCGACATTTACAGTTGATTTGTCAGAGGACAAACAATTCACAGAGACAAACTGATATCCTTCCGAAAGATAAGATCTAAACCAGGCCAGAACCTGTCCATGTAGACCAATTTGGGTTCCCAATCTCTCCAAAGGAATGTGGTGATCGATAGTATGAAAAGCAGCACTAAGGTCTAGGAGCACGAGGACAGATGCAGAGCCTCGGTCTGATGCCATTAAAAGGTAATTTACCACCTTCACAGGTGCATTCTCAGTGCTATGATGGGGTCCAAAACCAGACTGAAGCATTTTGTATACATTGTTTGTCTTCAGGAAGGCAGTGAGTTGCTGCTCAACAGCCTTTTCTAAAAATTTTGAGAGGAATGGAAGATTCGACATAGGCCGATAGTTTTTTATATTTTCTGGGTCAAGGTTTTGCTTTTTCAAGAGAGGCTTTATTACTGTCACTTTTAGGGAGTTTGGTACACATCCGGTGGATAGAGAGCCGTTTATTATGTTCAACATAGGAGGGCCAAGCACCGGAAGCAGCTCTTTCAGTAGTTTAGATAGAATAGGGTCCAGTATGCAGCTTGAAGGTTTAGAGACCATGATTATTTTCATCAATGTGTCAAGAGATATAGTACTAAAACACTTGAGTGTCTCTCTTGATCCTAGGTCCTGGCAGAGTTGTGCAGACTCAGGACAACTGAGCTTTGAAGGAATACGCAGATTTAAGGAGGAGTCCGTAATTTGCTTTCTAACGATCATGATCTTTTCCTCAAAGAAGTTCATGAAGTTATTACTGCTGAAGTGAAAGCCATCCTCACTTGGGGAATGCTGCCTTTTAGTTAGCTTTGCGACAGTATCAAAAATACATTTCGGATTGTTCTTATTTTCCTCAATTAAGTTGGAAAAATCGGATGATCGAGCAGCAGTGAGGGCTCGATGATACTGCATGGTACTGTCTTTCCAAGCTAGTCAGAAGATTTCCAGTTTGGTTTGGCACCACTTCATGTGAATATATTGAAGAAACATCTCAAGACATCAGTCAGGAAGTTGAAGCTTGGTCGCAAATGGGTCTTCCAAATGGACAATGACCACAAGCATAATTCCAAAGTTGTAGCAAAATGGCTTTAACCTGCCCTTCCCTTATCTACACTGAAATAGTATAATTTCAGTAGTCCTCTATTATGATTCCTTTTTTTTCTATCTCGCATAGCTCATATATGTACTAAATCAAATCAAAGATTATTTGTCACGTGCGCCGAATACAACAGGTGTAGTAGACCTTACAGTAAAATGCTTACTTACAGGCTCTAACCAATGGTGCGGGAAAAAAGGGGAAAAAAGGTATGTGTGTGTGTGTGTGTGTGTAGGTAAGTAAAGAAATAAAACAACAGTAAAAAGGCATTTGAAAAAAGAGTAGCAAGGCTATATACAGACACCTGTTAGTCAGTCTTATTGAGGTAGTATGTACATGTACGTTTCGTTAAAGTAACTATGCATACAGTATATGATGAACAGAGAGTAGCAGAAATGTAAAAATAGGGGTTGCGGGTGGTGGAACACAATGCAGATAGCCCGGTTAGCCAATGTGCGGGAGCACTGGTTTGTCGGGCCTACCACTGTTGTGTCGTCAGCAAACCTAATGATGGTGTTGGAGTTGTGCCTGGCCATGCAGTCGTGGGTGAACAGGGAGTACAGGAGGGGACTGAGCACGCACCCCTGGGGAGCTATAGTGTTGAGGATCAGCATGGTGATGTGTTGCTACCTACCCTCACTATCTGGGGGTGGCCTGTCAGGAAGTCCAGGATCCAGTTGCAGAGTGAGGTGTTTAGTCCCAGGTTCCTTAGCTTGGTGATGAGCTTTGAGGGTACTATGGCGTTGAACGCTGAGCTGTAGTCAATGAACAGCATTCTCACATAGGTGTTCCTTTAGTCCAGGTGGTAAAGGGAAGTGTGTAGAGATTGAGATTATAGAGATTGCATCATCTGTGGATCTGTTTGGGTGGTATGCAAATTGGAGTGGGTCTTGGGTTTCTGGGATAATGGTGTTGATGTGAGCCATTACCAGCCTTTCAAAGCACTTCATGGCTACGGACGTGAGTGCTATAGTAATTTAGGCAGGTTTTCTTTGTGTTCTTGGACACAGGGACTATGGGGGTCTGCTTGAAACATGTTGGTATTACAGACTCAATCAGGGACATGTTGAAAATGTCAGTGAAGACACCTGCCAGTTGGTCAGCACATACCCGGAGCACGCGTCCTGGTAATCCATCTGGACCCGCAGCCTTGTGTATGTTGACCTGTTTAAAGGTCTTACTCACATCGGCTACGGAGAGTGTGATCACACAGTCGTCCGGAACAGCTGATGCTCTTATGTATGCCTCAGTGTTGCTTGCCTCGAAGCAAGCATAGAAGTGATTTAGCTCGTCTGGTAGGCTCGCGTCACTTGGCAGCTCGCGGCTGTGCTTCCCTAAGTAGTCTGTAATAGTTTGCAAGCCCTGCCACATCCGACGAGCGTCGGAGCCGGTGTAGTATGATTCAATCTTAGCCCTGTATCGACACTTTGCCTGTTTGATGGTTCGTCGCAGGGCACAGCGGGATTTCTTGTAAACTTCCGGGTTAGAGTCCCGCACCTTGAAAGCGGCAGCTCTACTCTACCCTTTAGCTCAGTGCGAACGTTGCCTGTAATCCATGGCTTCTGGTTGGGGTATGTACGTACAGTCACTGTGGGGACGACGTCCTCAATGCACTTATTGTTAAAGCCAGTGACTGACGTGGTGTATTCCTCAATATCATCGGAAGAATCCCGGAACATGTTCCAGTCTGAGATAGCAATGCAGTCCTGTAGTTTAGCATCTGCTTCATCTGACCATTTTTTTATAGACCGAGTCAATGGTGCTTCCTGCTTTAATTTTAGCTTGTAAGCAGGAATCAGGAGGATAGAGTTGTGGTCGGATTTACCAAATGGAGGGCGAGGGAGAGCTTTGTACACATCTCTGTGTGTGGTCTAGAATGTTTTTCTCTCTGGTTGCACATTTAACATGTTGATAGAGATTTGGTAGAACTGATTTAAGTTTCCCTGCATTAAAGTCTCCGGCCACTAGGAGCGCCACCTCTAGGTTAGTGGTTTCCTGTTTGCTTGTTTCCTTATACAGCTGACTGAGTGCGGTCTTATTGCCAGCATCTGTCTGTGGTGGTAAATAAACAGCCAAGAAAAGTATAGCTGAAAACTCTCTAGACAAGTAGTGTGGCCTGCAGTTTATCACAATATACTCTACTTCAGGTGAGCAAAATCTAGAGACTTCCTTAGATTTCGTGCACCACCTGTTGTTTACAAATATGCACAAATATTTTTATACCCAAAATACCTCATTTTGTTTGTCGCGTTATGTTCAGAAATCCACAGGAAAGAGCGGTCATGACAACGCAGACATATATTCCAAATAATATCCATAATGTCCACAGAAACATGTCAAACGTTTTTTTTTAATAATCAATCCTCAGGTTGTTTTTAAAATATATATTCAATAATATATCAAACGGGTGTGTAGGTTTTTCAAAACCACCGGAAGAAACAATGGCCGCTTTACTCTGTAGCCAAAATTCACTCTGAGAGCCCGCACCTATCCACTTATGCAATGTGATCCTTCACACTCATTTTTCAAAATAAAAGCCTGAAACTATGTCTAAAGACTGTTGACACCGTAGGGAAGCCATAGAAAAGGGAATCTGGTTGATATCCCTTTAAATGGAAGATAGGCATGCATAGGAACAGAGAGGTTTCAAAATAAGAGGCACTTCCTGATTGGATTTTCCTCAGGTTTTCACCTGCAATATCAGTTCAGTAATACTCACAGACAATATTTTTACAGTTTTGGAAACTTTAGAGTGTTTTCTATCTTAATAAGACAATTATATGCATATTCTAGTTTCTGGGGCTGAGAAATAGGCAGTTTCAAATGGGTACGTTTTTTTGCCAAAAACTAAAATACTGCCCCCTACACGCAAAAGGTTCATTTATTTTCAGATTTTTTCATGCACTCACATGGCAATCATAGACTAAAATACTGAATTCTGATGTGTGGAATTCTGCCTGTCACTTGTTCTCAACAGGCAGCCAGTCTCAGAAGGGGGACTTGAAGAAGGAGACTGCAAAGTCCAGGCACTACTACTCTCTTTGTTCTGAGTGTTTGCAGTGCTAATGTTTTTAGTTCATTTGTGTATCTCACATAATTATGTGACCAGTATGATAGAGCAAGAAAACGTTCTTAGCAGATAATGACAACTTGACAACAACAGTAGCTGTAGATGATGTAATGAAACGTTGAAGGGTGGTTGGTAATGGAGGACATCAGGTGGATCCACATCTGGGTGTTGGGCAGGACCCGTAGGTCCTGGAGAACAGGAGTAGAGTTAAAAGGAAAAAGGTAGGAGACAGAGACACAGGTTTTTTAAATTTTTAATTTAACTAGGCAAGTCAGACCTCTTTGGGATAGGGGGCAGCATTTTCACTTTTGGATAAGTAGCGTGCCCAATTTCAACTTCCTGCTATTTATGCCAAGAATACAAGATATGCATATTATTAGTATTTGGATAGAAAACACTCTGAAGTTTCTAAAACTGTTTGAATCATGTCTGTGAGTATAACAGAACGTATGTAGCAGGCAAAACCCCGAGGCCTAACCATTCAGAAAAAAAAAATTGAGGTCACTGTCTATTCAATGAGGGGAACTGGATTTCTCATGCACTTGTTTGCAGTTCCTACCGCTTCCACTGTATGTCACCAGTCTTTGGAAAATGGTTGAGGTTATTCCTTTGTGAAATGAAGAAGTATGGCCATCTTGAAACAGTGTAACACTGTTGAGAGTTAGGCAAGACTAGAAAAGTAGCGTAAATTTGTTGTTGTCCTGTATTGAAAACAGATAGACCCGTATTCAATTTGATCGATTATTAACATTTAAAAATACCTAAAGTTGTATTACAAAAGTGTTTGAAATGTTTTGGCAATGTTTACAGGTAACTTTTGAGATATTTTGTAGTGACGTTGCGCAAATTGGAAGCTGTTTTTTTCTGGATCAAACGCGCCAAATAAATGAACCTTTTGGATATATGTGGACGGAATTAATCCAACAAAAGGACCATTTGTGATGTTTATGGGACATATTGGAGTGCCACCAAAAGAAGCTCGTCAAAGGTAAGGCATGATTTATATTTTATTTCTGCGTTTTGTGTAGCGCCTGCAGGGTTGAAATATTATTTCTCACTTTGTTTACTCTTGTGCTATCATCAGATAATAGCTTCTTATGCTTTCGCGGAAAAGCCTTTTTGAAATCTGACATGTTGGCTGGATTTACAACGAGTGTAGCTTTAAATTGGTATCTTACATGTGTGATTTAATGAAAGTTAGAATTTTATAGTATTTTATTTGAATCTGGCGCTCTGCATTTTCCCTGGCAATTGGCCAAGTGGGACATTTGCGTCCCCCTATCCCAGTTAAGAATCAAGAATCAATCATTTTTACCTGGTTAACTTCTTATGGGCAGGTGGGACGGTGCAAAATTCAAACTACAGTATTATATATATTTAACTTTCATAAAATCAGAAGTGTAATACATTACAATTAAGCTTAACTTCTTGTTAATCCAGCCACTGTGTCAGATTCCAAAAAAGCAAACCATGCGAATTTCTGAGAACAGCGTCCTGCGTACAAACACATGAAAAACATATTTCAACCAGGCAGGTGCGACACGACAGTCAGAAATAGCGATATAAAAAATGCCTTACCTTTGATGATCTTCTTCTGTTGGCACTCCAAAACGTCCCAGTTACATCACAAATGGTCCTTTTGTTCGATAATGTCCTTCTTTATATCCATAAAAACGCAGTTTAGCTGGCGCGCTTCAGTCAATAATCCATCCAGTTTCCCTCCATCAAAATGCATACAAAATGAATCCCAAACGTTACTAATAAACTTTTCCAAACAAGTCAAGCGACGTTTATAATCAAACCTTAGGTACCCTAATACGTAAATAAACAATACAATTTAAGACGGAGAATCGTTATTGTCTTTACCGGAGAAAAATAACAAAGAGCACGTTCTCTTCCATGCGCTTGGAAACACTACAGCCAAAATGGGAGCCAGCTAGAACAACTACAATTTCTGGCTAATTCTTCCAAAAACCAGCCTGAAACTCTTTCTAAAGACTGTTGCCATCTTGTGGAAGCCCTAGGAACTGCAATCTGGGAGGACTTGGCCTTATAATAAAAGTGATAGCAATTGAAAATAGTGGTAGGTCGAATTTTTTTTGGGGGGGATGGTTTGTCCTCTGGGTTTCACCTGCCATATCACTTCAATAGACAAACAACAACAATAAGTCAATCACACATTTGAAGGACTACAGTATATGCAATAATTGCATATGCAATTGCATTGTTTACCTCAGTCAAGATCTGCAGCTCCCGTCCGTCCTCGGTGGAGGCCTGGATGATGTTGTATGCAAAGAGAATTACCTTCAGATTGTTCTCCCACCCTTCCTGGAACCAATTAAGGGACTTGCCCATGGCAGTCTTGAGGGTCTGGTTGGTCCATTCACCAAACCTGGAGGAGGGGGTAGGGCAGCGATATCTACTGACAATGTAAGATTGAAATATGTCTGATTATGTACCATGGAAAAACAAATTGTAAAAAAAATTATAAAGCAAATTATTGGTGACAGAATATAACCTACCTTGTTCCAGCATTCATGACCTCGGTCACTCAAGATGACCTCAGGAGAACCGTGGGTGTTAAAGCCCTCTCCCGCCTGGGCAAGAGAGGGAATAACTATGTGAGAATGCTCTTCATAGACTACAGCTCAACTTTCAACACCATAGTCCCCTCCAAGCTCATCACCAAGCTCGGGACCCTGGGACTGAAGCCATCTCTGCAGCTAGAACCTGGACCTCCTGATGGCCTGGCAACAACACCTCTGGTGTTGTAGGCAACAACACCTCTGCCACAGGGGCCTCCCCGTGGTGTGTGCTTAGTCCCGTCCTGTACTCCCTGTTCACCCACAACTGCGTGGCCACGCATGTGTCCAACACCATCATCAAGTTTGCTGACAACACAACAGTGGTAGGCTTGATCACCAATGGTGATGAGACAGCCTACAGGGAGGAGGTCTGAGACATAGCAGTGTGGTACTAGGACAACAACCTGTCCCTCAACATCAGTCATACCAAGGAGCTGATTGTGAACTATAACAGAAAGAGGGGAGAGCACACCTCCATCTACATCGACCGGGCTATTGTGTAGTGGATCGAGAGCTTCAAGTTCCTTGGCGTCCACATCACTAAGGACTTAACATGGTCCACACACACCTGCGCAGTCATGAAGAGGGCATGGCAGCACCTCTTCCCCTTCAGGAGGCTGAAAAGGGTATCCCACTGTGTCATAATGGGATTGCTAGGGCTGGTGCTAGAACTTGCAAAATTCTGACCGGATTACGTAATGAACCAAAGCATCTGTTGCTATGCTGGTTGCTTGGAAGGAATTGAGAAAGAAAATATGAAAATGAGAGATAGGTGGGAAGAGAGTGGAAGATAGACGGAGAGAGAGATAGAGAGCGAGAAACAGAGAAAGACAGCAGTGCAAATCAAATCAAATGTTATTTGTCACATGCGCCGAATAACACCTTACAGTGAAATGCTTGCTTTCAAGCCCTTAACCAACAATGCAATTTTAAGAAAATACCTACAAAAAAGTAAGAAAAAATTATAACAAATAATTAAAGAGCAGCAGTAAATAACACTAGTGGGGCTATATACAGGGGGTACCGGTACAGAGTCAAAATGTACTTAGACTTGAGTATTTCAACGACTCTTCTCTTCCAACTTGTTAGGCACCCACAAATTCCACAACAAAACCTAATACACACAATCTAGTAAAGGAATGTGATAAGAATATTTAAGTATAAAATATATGGATGAGCAGTGACAGAGTGGCTAAGATGCAATAGATAGTAAAGAATAGATAGAGAAGGATACAGTATACAGTATATACATATGAGATGAGTAATGCAAGATATGTAAACATTATTAAAGTGGCATTATCAAAGTGACTAGTGTTTTATTTATTAAAGTGGCCAATGATATCAAGTATGTAGGTAGGCAGCTGCCTCTCTGTGCTAGTGGTGGCTGTTTAACAATCTGATGGCCTTGAGATCGAAGCTGTTTTTCAGACTCTCTGTCTCAGCTTTGATGTACCTGTACTGACATCGCCTTCTGGATGGAAGCGGGGGGAACAGGTGGTGACTCGGTTGGTTATTGTCCTTGATTATCTTTTTTTTGCCTTCCTGTGACATCAGGTGGTGTAAGTGTCCTGGAGGGCAGGTAGTTTGCCCCCAGTGATGCGGTGTGCAGACTGCACCACCCTCTGGAGAGCCCTGCGGTTATGGGCAGTGCAGTTGCGTACCAGGCGACGATACAGCCCGACAGGATGCTCCCAATTGTGCACCTGTAAAAGTTAGTGAGGGTTTTCAGTGACAAGCCAAATGTCTTCAGCCTCCTGAGGCTGTCTGTGTGGACCATTGCAGTTTGTCCGTGATATGTACAAAAAGGAAACTTAAAACTTTCCACCAGCTCCTCTGCTGTCCTGTCGTGGTGGATGGGGGGGGGGGGGGGGGTGCTCTCTTGGCTGTTTTCTGAAGTCCACGATCATCTCTTTTGTTTTGTTGACATTGAGTGAGAGGTTATTGTCCTGACACAACACTCCGAGGGCCATCACCTCCTCCCTGTAGGCCTTCTCGTCGTTATTGGTAATCAAGCTTACCACTGTAGTGTCATCTGCAAACTTGATGATTGAGTTGGAGGCGTGCATGGCCACGCAGTCATGGTTGAACAGGGAGTACAGGAGGGGACTGAGCACGCACCATTGTGGGGCCCCAGTGTTGAGGATCAGCGGAGTGGACATGTTGTTTCCTACCTTCACCAGGAAGTCCAGGACCCAGTTGCACAAGGCGGGGTCGAGACCCAGGGTCTCAAGCTTAATGATGAGTTTGGAGGGTACTATGGTGTTGAATGCTGAGCTATAGTCAATGAACAGCATTCTTACATAGGTATTCCTCTTGTCCAGATGGGATAGGGCAGTGTGCAGGTGATATGATCCTTGACTAGTCTCTCAAAGCACTTCATGATAACAGAAGTGAGTGCTAAGGGGCTATAGTCATTTAGTTCAGTTACCTTAGCTTTATTGGGAACAGGAACAATGGTGGCCACGTTGAAGAATGTGGGGACAACAGACTGGGATAGGGATTGATTGAATATGTCCGTAAACACACCAGCCAGTTGGTCTGTGCATGCTCTGAGGATGTCGTCTGGGCCGGCAGCCTTGCGAGGGTTAACACGTTTAAATGTTTTACTCACGTCGGCCACAGAGAAGGAGAGACCACAGTCTTTGTTTTAGTGGCACTGTATTGTCCAAGGAAGCTGTTCAATTTGTCTGGGAGCAAGACATCGATGTCCGCGACAGGGCTTTTTGTGATCTGTGATTGTCTGTAGACCCTGCCACATACGTCTTGTGTTTGAGCCGTTGAACTGCGACTCCACTTTGACCCTATACTGACGCGTTCCTTTTTTGATTGCCTTATGGAGGTAATAACTACACTGTTTGTATTCAGCCATGTTTCCAGTCGTGTGTGTTTACCCGCACCCGACCGCAATTGCTAATAACCCAACCACCCGACTACATGTGAAAATCTGAGGCCGGTACCAAATCAAAATCAAATCAAATCAAATGTATTTATATAGCCCTTCGTACATCAGCTGATATCTCAAAGTGCTGTACAGAAACCCAGCCAAAAACCCCAAACAGCAAGCAATGCAGGTGTAGAAGCACGGTGGCTAGAAAAAACTCCCTAGAAAGGCCAAAACCTAGGAAGAAAGCTAGAGACCCAACCCTAA
The DNA here is from genome assembly GCF_013265735.2 of Oncorhynchus mykiss. Taxonomy (NCBI): domain Eukaryota; kingdom Metazoa; phylum Chordata; class Actinopteri; order Salmoniformes; family Salmonidae; genus Oncorhynchus; species Oncorhynchus mykiss. Next base: position 55,899,682 of record NC_048571.1, read on the forward strand.
CCCACAAATATAGAAAATGCGCTATAGGCTACAGTCCAAAACGGCAGAAAGATTCTTTGACCAAGGGTGCATAATTTATTTGCCTAATTTAGATCTGTTTCTGCTTATAATTTACAACATTTTGGTAGGCTATATGTTAGTCAACTTGTCTATAATTAGATACATGCATCTTCTTTTCTGCCATTATATGTTGCCCTGGAAGACTAAATAAACCCTTCGTCACCAGAATAATGTCATAAATTATAGAATTAATACTTCGATCTAGAGTTGACATTGGCAAAGTTTTCTGTTGACTATGCTTCTTTTGAGGAGCAAAGACGTTTAGGGAAGGGGGAGGAAATGCAATAACTCAACAGAAAAAAATTCTAAATGACATCCGTAAGGAAATGGAAAGCTGTCAATATGACCCAACCTGTTTCTTATAAGATTTCAGTTCGGCTCTGATGCATATTTTATGTGGTTGAAATACTATCAGCTTTTATGATGCTGATAAAGATAGCATCTCTACAGAAGGTCCCTAACTTCGCTCTCACATTCTCTCAAGATTCTGAAATAAATAAATCATATTTCTCGACTACTGTTCCCGAATCAAAATGTACATTTGGTGTATAATTTTACTGCAAGAAATGCTTAATTCTGCAGGAGTTAATATTAAGACTGTGTGAGAGGCTAAAGACCTACAGTCACTGTCCAGATTTCAGTTTTCATTTAACCTATGGCTAAAGTTCGCTTGACTTGCCATAGGCCCATTTGAAATCCCCATCTTGTGACTGTCAAAGTTTTTTAGCACTTCACAATCATCTCACATGGCACTGCTACTGTATCATCTTCTTTTACCACTTCACCAATACTTTCCCAAACATTACCTTTCTGGCCCTCCCTTCTCTATACTTCTGGCCCTTCTTTGGACACTGTGTTAATATGGCTAGGGGTTCTGCCAGCAGCACGCCTCGACAACATTCCGCTGAAAAGGCAGCGTGCGAAATTCAAAAATATTTTTTAGAAGTATGTAACTTCCATACATTAACAAGTGCAATACACCAAATGAAAGATACACTTCTTGTTAATCTACCCATTGTGTCCGATGTCAAAAAGGCTTTACAGTGAAAGCACAACATATAATTATGTTAGGTCAGAGCCTAGTCACGAAAACACACAGTTGTTTTTCCAGCCAAAGAGAGGAGTCACAAAAAGCAAAAATATAGATCAAATTAATCACTAGCATTTGATGATCTTCATCAGAAGACACTCATGGAACTTCATGTTACACAATGCATGTATGTTTTGTTCAATAAAAGGCCTATTTATATCGAAAAATCTCAGTTTACATTGTTCAGTAATGTTTTGCTTCCAAAACAACCAGTGATTTTGTAGAGAGCCACATCAATTTACAGAAATACTCATAATAAACATTGATAAAAGATACAAGTGTTATTCACAGAATTAAAGATATACTTCTCCTTAATGCAACCGCTGTGTCAGATTTTTAAAAAACTTTTAGGAAAAAGCAAACCATGCAATAATCTGAGTACGGCGCTCAGACAACAAATCAAGCCAAACAGATATCTGCCATGTTGGAGTCAACAGAAGTCAGAAATAGCATTAGAAATATTGACTTACCTTTGATGATCTTCATCCCAGGAATTCCAGTTCCACAAATAAATGTTTGATTTGTTCGATAAAGTTCATCTTTATGTCCAAATACCTCCTTTTTGTTCACGCTTTCAGCCCAGTATTCCAAATTCATGACTCGCAATCACTAGGATCAGAAGAAAAGTCAAAAGGTTCCGTTACAGTCCGTAGAAACATGTCAAACTAAGTATAGAATCAATCTTTACGAGGTTTTTAACATACATCTTTTATAATGTTCCAACAGGAGAATTCCTTTGTCTTCAGAAATGCAATGGAACTCAAGCTAACTATCACGTGAACACCCGTCACCAGCTCGTGGCACTCTGCTAGACCACTGACTCAAAGAGCCCTCATTCCCCCCTCTTTCACAGTAGAAGCATCAAACAAGGTTCTAAAGACTGTTGACATCTAGTGGAAGCCTTAGGAAGTGCAATTTGACCCCATAGACACTGTGTATTCGATAGGCCAAGAGTTGAAAAACTACAAACCTCCGATTTCCCACTTCCTGGTTGGATTTTTCTCAGGTTTTCACCTGCCATATGAGTTCTGTTATACGCACAGACATAATTCAAACAGTTTTTGAAACTTCAGAGTGTTCTATCCAAATCTACCAATAATATTCATATATTAGCAACTGGGACTGAGTAGCAGGCAGTTTACTCTGGGTACGCTTTTCATCCAAACGTGAAAATGCTGGGTAGGTATCCCCCTCTCCCTTTCTCTTTCCCTTTTGCCTCAGCTGAACATTCACTCTTTCTGTCTGTTCCCAAAAGCATTTGGCGATTGGCGTGTAGGCTATTCGGTGCGCGTGAAGAGGACATATGGTTTTCTTCCTCTCTCTATAACAAAGTCATTTTGTGACCATCAACAAAATGAAGATTCAATTCAGGACTGCAGCGAGCTCTCGTGTTTCTGCTGTGTGCATTTGAGTTTCATCACACTGGAATCATTTGAAAGCTCTAGAATGATAACCTCTGACAAAACAAAAGGAAATTAGTTATAATACATGTGTGCACGAGACAGAGAGAGAGAGACAGAGAGAGAGAAACTCAAACCCTAACGTCTGCCTGGCCCACCACTCCACCATGAACTATAGCAGCCTTTACAACCAGATCTACCTCTACAAGGGACCAGTACCCACCTTTGCCAGGACGCCACAGAGCCCCAGGACAGCAACACAATTAGACCCAACCAAATCATGAGCTAACAAAAAATGTAATTACTTGACACATTGGAAGGAATTTACAACAGAAAAACTGAGCAAACTAGAATGCTATTTGGCCCTAAACAGAGAGTACACAATGGCAGAATACCTGACCACTGTGACTGACCCAAAATTAAGGACATCTTTGACTATATAATAGACCCACAAAGAATTTGAAAACACATTCAATTACCACAGTGTGCGATCACAGCTGCAAGATGTGTGACCTGTTGCCACAAGAAAAGGTCAATCAGTGAAGAACTAATACCATTTTAAATACAACCTATATTTATGTTTAATTGTTTTCCATTTTGTAGTTTAACTATTGCACATCATTACAACACCGTATATATACATAATATGCTTTTGTGAGTGCAATGTTTACCTTTTGTATTGTTTATTTCACTTTTGTTTATTGTCAATTTCACTTACTTTGTAAACATATGTTTCCCATACAAATAAAGCCCTTAAATAAAAATTGAAATTGGGAGAGAGATTATGTCTTAGGGAAAACGTGTGAGGAAGAGCACCGAGAGGGTGAGTTGCCATCCCTGTGTGGGGGGAGAAAGTTCCCATGTCTCCAGTGAGGTGATGGGTTATCAGTATTGTTTTGGCAGCCAGCGATGCCATCACACAAACAAATGAATTAGCCTCCCACAACAATGGGCCTTGAGCTGTTTCCGTCTCTCTCTCTCCGTCCCTTTCTTTCTATAATGCATCCTGTTCACCATTCAGCCCTGGCAAGCTCTCTGCAACAAGACCTGTGTGTGTCTATGTGTGTGTGCCAATGTAATAAACATCTCATTACAATGTCCCAGGTTGCCTGTTAATTCTATTTGTATAAAGCCTCTTTGTCTTTTTGCCCTATCCTGCCTCCTGCCGCTGTTTTCATGTTCTAATCTTTATTTACACCAGTGAAATAATGCTCACCTAGTCTCTCACTCAGTCAGCATTTAGCCAGGGCCAGCCCATAGGGTTGCGATTTGGTTATTTGGTTCTATCTCTCTCTCTCTCTCTCTCTCTCTCTCTCTCTCTCTCTCTCTCTCTCTCTCTCTCTCTCTCTCTCTCTCTCTCTCTCTCTCTCTCTCTCTCTCTCTCTCTCTCTCTCTCTCTCTCTCTCTCTCTCTCTCTCTCTCTCTCTCTCTCTCTCTCTCTCTCTCTCTCTCTCTCTCTCTCTCTCTCTCTCTCTCTCTGTCTCCTTCCCTCTTGCTCTGCCTGTCCCTCCCTCTCTGTCAATTAAATAACATTTCAATTTAAGGGGCTTTATTGGCATGGGAAACATATGTTACCATTGCCAAAGCAAGTGAAGTAGATAATATATAAAAGTGAAATAAACAATAAAAATGAACTGCAAACATTAAACTCAAGGAGTCCCAAAAGAATAAAGCTATTGCAAATGTAGTATTATGTACATATACAGTGTTGTAACGTTGTGGAAATGGTTGCAATTACCTTTTTGTTTTCTCATGTTTTGGTTGGGTCTAATTGTGCTGCTGTCCTTGGGCTCTGTGGGGTGCGTTTGTATTTGTGAACAGAGCCCCAGGACCAGCTTGCTTAGGGGACTCTTCTCCAGGTTCATCTCTCTGTAGGTGATGGCTTTGTTATGGAAAGTTTGGGAATCGCTTCCTTTTAGGTGGTTGTAGAATTTAACGGCTCTTTTCTGGATTTTGATAATTAGCAGCTATCGGCGTAATTCTGCTCTGCATGCATTATTTGGTGTTTTATGTTGTACACTGAGGATTTTTTGCAGAATTCTGCATGCAGAGTCTCAATTTGCTGTTTGTCCAATTTTGTGAATTCTTGGTTGGTAAGCGGACCCCAGATTTCCAGTGCCAGATCCTAATTGGTACGTCGAATTTTATGTACCTTTTGATGGCATAGAATGCCTTTATTGCCTTGTCTCTCAGATCACAGCTTTATGGAAGTTACCTGTGGCGCTGATATTTAGGCCAAGGTATGTATGGTTTTTTATGTGTTCTATGGCAATGGTGTCTAGATAGGATTTGTATTTGTGGTCATTGGCGACTGGAATTCTTTTTGGAACACCATTATTTTGGTCTTACTGAGATTTACTGTCACGCCCCAGGTCTGTTGACGCATATTCCATGGTAGTTAACCTCTCTAGGGTATGTGGTACGCTAGCGTCCCATCTGGCCAACATCCAGTGAGGTTGCAGAGCGCCAAATACAATTACAGAAATGCTCATTATAAAAATTCAGAAAACAAAACATATTTTACATATGTTTAAAGATTAACTTCTTGTTAAACCAACCACAGTGTCATATTTATAAAATGCTTTTGGGCGAAAGCATACCTATCCCAGAACATACCTAGCCCAGAACATAGCCCAGTTGACAAATTATTACAAACAGTAACCAGCCAAGCAGAAGCATTACAAAACTCTGAAATAGAGATAAAATTAATCCCTTACCTTTGATCATCTTCATATGGTGGCAATCAGAAGACATTCATTTACTCAATAAATGTTCCTTTTGTTCGATGAAGTCTCTTTATATCCAAAAACCTCAGTTTTGTTAGCGCGTTTTCTTCGGTAATCCACAGGGTCAAACTCAGTGAAAACAATCAGACAAATAATACAAATTGTATCTCTAAAGTTCATAGAAACATGTCAAACGATGTTTATATTCAATCCTCAGGTAGTTTTTTTAGCCTAAATGATCTATAATATTCAACCGGACAATAACGTTGTCAATATAAAAGGTAAACAAGAGATGCACATGCGCCTTGGAGTGTTTTCTATCCAAATCTACCAGTTATATGCATATCATATCTTCTGGGCCCGAGTAGCAGGCTGTTTAATTTGGGCATTGTTTTCATCCAAAATTCCGAATGCTGCCCCCTACCCTAGAGAGGTTAATGAGGTCAAATTTGTCTCCACTTTTGTGGATTGGGGAGATCAGTCCTTGGTTCCAAATATTGGGGAAGATGCCAGGGCTAAGGATGATGTTAAAGAGTTTTATAATAGCCAATTGGAAGTTGTTGTCTGTATATTTTATCATTTCATTGAGGTTACCATCAACACAACAGACCTTTTTGGATTGGAGGGTTTTTATTTGATTCTGTAGTTCATTCAAGGTAATTGGAGAATCCAATGAGTTCTGGTCATCTTTAATAGTTGATTCTAAGATTTGTATTTGATCATGTGTATGTTTTTGCTGTTTGTTCTTTGTTACAGAGCCAAAAAGATTGGAGGAGTGGTTTACCCATACATCTCCATTTTGGATAGATAATTATTCATGTTGTTGTTTGTTTAGTGTTTTCCAATTTTCCCACAAGTGGTTAGAGTCTATAGATTCTTTAATTACATTGAGCTGATTTCTGACGTGCTGTTCTTTCTTTTTCCGTAGTGTATTTCTGTATCGTTTTAGTGATTCACCATTGTGAAGGCGTAGACTCAGGTTTTCTGGGTCTACATGTACTTGGTTGGACAAGTTTCTCAATTTATTTCTTAGGTTTTTGCGTTCTTCATCAACCATTTGTCATTGTTGTTCATTTTCTTCGGTTTTCTGCTTGGAATGTTTAGATTTGATAGGGAAGCTGAGAGGTCAAATATACTGTTAAGATTTTCTACTGACAGGATTACATCTTCACTATTACAGTGGAATGTTTTGTCCAGGATGTTGTCTAAAAGGGATTGAATTTGTTGTTTCCACACTACACTCCTTCCACCTATAGCATTTCTTAATATTACTCAGTTCCTTTGGCTTTGATGCCTCGTGATTGAGTATTGCTCTGTTCAAGTAGACTGTGATTTTGGTGTGATCTGATAGGGGTGTCAGTGGGCTGACTGTGAACGCACTGAGAGACTCTAGGTTGAGATCAATGATAAAGTAGTCTAGAGTACTACTGCCAAGAGATGAGCTATAGGTTTACCTACCATAGGAGTCTCCTCGAAGCCTACCATTGACTATGTATAGACCCAGCGTGCGACAGAGCTGCAGGAGTTGTGACCCGTTTTTGTTGGTTATGTTGTCATAGTTGTGCCTAGGGGGTCATATGGGGGAGGGAATGCTGTCACCTCCAGGCAGGTGTTTGTCCCCCTGTGTGCTGAAGGTGTCAGGTTCTTGTCCGGTTCTGGCATTTAGGTCGCCACAGACTAGTACATGTCCCTGGGCCTGGAAATGATTGATTTCCCCTCCAGGATGGAGAAGCTGTCTTCATTAAAGTATGGGGATTCTAGTGGGGGGATATAGGTAGCACATAGGAGGACATTTTTTTCTCTGTTAAAACCTGTTTGGGATAGGGGGCAGTATTTTCACATTCGGATGAAAAGCGTGCCCAGAGTAAACTGCCTGCTACTCAGGCCCAGAAGCTAAGATATGCATGTTATTAGTAGATTTGGATAGAAAACACTCTGGAGTTTCTAAAACGGTTTGAATGATGTCTGTGAGTATAACAGAACTCATATGGCAGGTTTGAGGTTTGTAGTTTTTCAAGTAATTTCCTATCCAATATACAGTGTCTATGGGGTCATATTGCACTTCCTAAGGCTTCCAATAGATGTCAACAGTCTTTAGAACCTTGTTTCAGGCTTCTACTTTGAAGAGGGAGCGACTAAGAGCTGTTTGACTAAGGGGTCTGGCAGAATGCCATGAGCTAAGTCACACGTGCGGCCGTGATAGGGAGCTGCGTTCCCTTTCATTTCTAAAGACAAAGGAATTGTCTGGTTGAAACATTATTGAAGATTTATGATAAAAACACCCTAAAGATTGATTCGATACATCGTTTGGCATGTTTCTACAAACTGTAATAGAGCCTTTTTGACTTTTCGTCTGGACTTTCGTCTGGACTTGCCCGCGCCTTGTGAATTTTGATTGGTGAACTAAACGCGCAAACAAAAAGGAGGTATTTGGACATGAAGATTAACTTAATAGAACAAAACTGACATTTATTGTGGAACTGGGATTCCTGGGAGTGCATTCTGATGAAGATCATCAAAGGTAAGTGAATGTTTATAATGCTATTTCTGACTTTCACTGACTCCACAACATGGCGGGTATCTGTATGGCTTGTTTTTGTGGCTGAGCGCTGTACTCAGATTATTGCATGGTGTTTTTTTTCCGTAAAGCTTTTTTGAAATCTGACACTGCGGTTGCATTAAGGAGAAGTATATCTTTAATTCTATGCATAACACTTGTATATTTTTTTATTTTAAATTAAATTATTTAAATTTTACCCCCTTTTTCTCCCCAATTTCGTGGTATCCAATTGTTAGTAGTTACTATCTTGTCTCATCGCTACAACTCCCGTACGGGCTTGGGAGGGACGAAGGTCGAGAGCCATTCGTCCTCCGAATCAGTTCAATTGTGCGTTGCCCCATTGACCTTACGGTCGCAGCCGGCGGCGACAGAGCCTGAGACCACTGTGCCACCCTTGTATCTTTTATCAACGTTTATGATGAGTATTTCTGTAAATTGATGTGGCTCTGGTGTTTGGACACCAGAGTTTAGACACACTGTGTTTGGGAAAACGTTTTTTTTTTAATGTATATATTTCCCGTTTTGAGTCCATAAGGAGAACAATCTGTATCTTGTGTTTGTCTTCAGTGGGTGTGGAGGGGGTTGTCACGAGGGCTGTCAGGGTGGCTGACAGAGGGGGTGCTCAGAGGGGGTGCTCAGAGGTCCTCTGGGCTACGGGTTCTTCATTTGTCTGTCCCGCTGTGATGTCGAGGCAATGGTCAGGGTCTGGGGTGGACTGTCCCGCTGTGATGTCGAGGCTATGGTCAGGGTCTGGGGTGGACTGTTTCGCTGTGATGTCGAGGCTATGGTCAGGGTCTGGGGTGGACTGTCCCGCTGTGATGTCGAGGCTATGGTCAGGGTCTGGGGTGGACTGTCCCGCTGTGATGTCGAGGCTATGGTCAGGGTCTGGGGTGGACTGTTTCGCTGTGATGTCGAGGCTATGGTCAGGGTCTGGGGTGGACTGTTTCGCTGTGATGTCGAGGCTATGGTCAGGGTCTGGGGTGGACTGTTTCGCTGTGATGTCGAGGCTATGGTCAGGGTCTGGGGTGGACTGTCACGCTGTGATGTCGAGGCTATGGTCAGGGTCTGGGGTGGACTGTCCCGCTGTGATGTCGAGGCTATGGTCAGGGTCTGGGGTGGACTGTCCCGCTGTGATGTCGAGATTATGGTCAGGGTCTGGGGTGGACTGTCCCGCTGTGATGTCGAGGCTATGGTCAGGGTCTGGGGTGGACTGTCCCCCTGTGATGTCGAGGCTATGGTCAGGGTCTGGGGTGGACTGTCCCGCTGAGATGTCGAGGCTATGGTCAGGGTCTGGGGTGGACTGTCCCGCTGTGATGTCGAGGCTATGGTCAGGGTCTGGGGTGGACTGTTTTGCTGTGGTGTCGAGACTTTTGTTCGGGAGCTGAGGTGGGCTGTTCTGCTGGCTACTCTGTGTCTGTCTCAGTCTCATTTCTCTGTGATCCCTCCCTATGTGCCCCCCCCCCCCCCCCCCCGCCGCCCGCACCCCCACCCCTCTCTCTCCAAGTTCATTTGGGCTTTCATTCCACACTGCTATTGCCCTCCTGCATGTAGATTAAGTCATAAGTTTAAATTATTTATTTTTGCAGTTTATATTAGACCACTTAACCATATTATTCTCAAAGTTTGTCAACGAGTGCATCCTTCCTCGAGCCCCAGGGGGAAAAGGGGGAAAAAGGAAAAGAGAGAGACTTGAACAACTGAAATATGCGACAGACGCAGAAAATGTATTCATGAGATATTTCCTTTGCTAGGGTGCTTGAGGCATAATGAACACTGTGTCTCTATTCAATTATCAGCAGTGTGGGAGACACACACATGCAAGTAGACACACACACACACACCCATACACACACACGCTGTAAGCAGTGTCTGGTCATTAAACACTGACATTATACACAGGAGGAGATCCCTGCAGGTGCAGTTTACCAGAATTTAGTTAACGTCCTCCTCTTTTTTCTCTCTCTCTTTCCCTGTCTCTCACTCACACTCTCAGTCTCTCTATCTCTCTCTGAGTCTTCTTCTCAATCCCACATTGTGAAACCTATTTAGAGGTTTGTGGACAGCGAAAGTCACGCAATATAAAGACATTTTGAAGTTTAGAATGAAGCAGGATTCCAGTTGTTACCTGTGTGTGAGTGATGGATCCACAGCCTGTACTCTATCCCAGCCCATGTAGCGTAGCTTCGTCTTCTTGTCCGCCTGGCATGACATCACCTTCCCTGACACCTGAACTATCTGTCACCTCCAGAGCTGAGCCTATCTGCTTTAGTGCTACTGACAGTCAGCTTCTGGGTAGCAATTTTGGTTTGGTTGGAAGACACTACAGTACAGTAACACCATATTATCAAATGGTCATTTTGATGAAATGAATCTATTAGTCATGAATGGTTAAAAATATGAAAATCATCTTCTTGGCCATACTTTAGCAAAACACATACACATACATCATGTTGTTAAGTTCAAAAGAATACAATATAAAAATGACTGACACCATTCAAACCAATAAGGGTTCGGAACTTTAACCTTTTCAAGTGTGAGTTCCAAATATCTCTAACAGTCGTTTTTTTATGTGCATGATGTCAGAATGCACTCACTGTTCCAAAATGTGATTGTTACACAACAGGACAGTTAACCAGCGCTGCCCTCAAACCAAAGCACGCTACGTTGCCTGCTAATTATCTATAGGCTTTGTTTCAACTTGACAATTTTGTAAGGGTAGGCAGTAGGCTTTTATTTGGGGCAATGATCTGTGAGGTGATACATTTTATTTGCTTTGTGATTTGTCAAAAACTGTAAATGACTTGTCAAATCATGTGCTCCGGTACTTGTATACACTGTAACAAGTACATGGAAGATTTGTAATATGCTGAAAAGCGGCCAAACTAAGCTAATATTTTTCAGGCAATGGGCACAGCCATCTTTGACTTTGGGGCAATGATCTGTGAGGTGATACATTTTATTTGCTTTGTGATTTGTCAAAAACTGTAAATGACTTGTCAAATCATGTGCTCCGGTACTTGTATACACTGTAACAAGTACATGGAAGATTTGTAATATGCTGAAAAGCGGCCAAACTAAGCTAATATTTTTCAGGCAATGGGCACAGCCATCTTTGACTTTGCTTATTTGCGTCTTATAGTGAATGGCATTCTGGGATTAGGGAGTTTTCGCTAGTCAAACATAAACAAACATGGCTGTCATCATAACGAATTTAACTGCTGTTAGCTTAGCTGACACGCATCTCTTTTCTAAACAGTATTACATTTCTCACTTGTGCTCACCAGAGATGAAGTATATTGTAAACAATTCTAGCTGTTAGGTCACTAACTTATGTTTTATTCTTTTGTCAGCGCTACCTGTTATTTAGTCTGGTTTATGGAACGAGTTTGGTTGTGGATGTGTGATGCTTGAATGATGAAGTTCACATTTATCTTTACAATAAAAGGTGAAATTGAGGAATAAAGACCTTTATTTCCCATCAGTACAAAACATTGTTTAGATGCTTTTCTGACAACAATGCTGTTTAGACGTGTTTGTCGCATCATACATTCTGTTGCTACTGTTCCAATGACATATTTGCGATGGTACGCTGCAGGGACCACTCAACAATGATCACAAATATGGCTTAAAGCCAATTATTTCAGAATCATGTTTTTACAGCTAGGACCATATACTCCCAAGCTCTCGATTTTAAGACCATGGGACTGTAAGGTTCTATCTACAATCCAATCACACAATCCTGAGCTGTTAATAAATAATTGTATGTAAGATGATGCACTTATTGAGTCATGAAAGAGGAAGACATAAAAAAACAGTTCTGAGATCCGGGACTCAAAACTATACATTTGGCAGATAGAACCTTAAAGTCCCAAGTCCTTTATTATTCATATCATAGGTTCTTGTCTTCCGTTGCAATCACTTTTCAGAAGAATGGCCATAACTTAAGTTCTTCTTATATACAGGTGTGCCTGTCGGAGAGGCATTGCTGTTTTTGTCTTTTTCTATATCAATACAAAAACCTCCATGGAATGAGTATTTCATTTTATTTATTATTTTATTTAACTAGCAATCAGTTTACTCATTCAGAGCTATGCTGTCATTTTAGTGCAGGTGTCTTCAACCTTTTCTTTCCCAGGGACGCCCTCCCAGAGAACCGCGACCCACGGACCCCCATCATATGTTAGCAAAAAATAAGAATAATCAGTTGTCTTGTCTTATCATCCGGTGAATGATAATGATTCCAGAATGATTTCAGTATTTTGACGAATCCACATTATAACTGGAGGAAGTGTAAACTCTAATATAGCCTATTAGCTAGAAAGGTAACTGCAAATACATTTCCCGTGAAGAGCAGCTGTTTAGCTGGTTAAACAAAGGTTAGCCATGTGTTGGCAAAAATGTTCAAGTCAAGAAAGCTTAGTTGCAGTTGGTGGCTCTTGCCACACTGGTAGCCTATTCACAGGTACTTTTTCAAAGCCTATGGCAAATACTCCAGTGCGTATAATTGGCTCCAATGAGTGTAAGTTGCTCAATATTCTGAGTTATTAAAGACATGATTAGAAAGATATTCACCTCTTTTCTACTGTAGGTATGAAATTCAAAAGGTGTTTTCTGTTGTTGCCAGTCTCTCCATGTCTTAAAATGTCTGTTATATCCTGCACTTTAGGTACCTTTAAGGTGAGGACCTTTATGGGTAATGAAAGAAGAATTCATTGCAAAACAGTTCTGAGATCTGGGATGTGAAAACTTTGATGCTCAATATCTCAGAACTAGGCTTTGCTTAGATAGAACTTTATAGTCCCAAGATCACAACGGTATGAATGATTGTCTGACTGTGTTGCTCTATTCTGCCCTTAAGTTTTAATCAGTCTGACGAGACAATGAGACGGATCCTCAAGGAGAAGCATCAACCAAATCATGGGAGTTCACCTCTTGCTCTTTGTTTACATCTCTTTCAACACTGACTTCATCTACATCATTCATTCATTGTATCATTCGAGGAGCTGAAAGTCTTAATTATGCTGAAGCATTCAGATGCTCAAGTGAACGGGTCTGTGAGACTATTGAACAGCATTCTCAGGTTGACTGTTCCTTTTGTAGCTGCCCTTCATTTTCTCTCCGTGTTCTGAAGGCTGCTATAGTCTTCTGACTGACAGACACACAATAAGACTTGTATTACCGCCCAGTACTACTTCCAATTGTAGTCTGATCAGAAAAGCATAGGACTGGGCAGATAAAGACTCAGCGTGTGTCTGGTGTGTATGTGGACAGTCACATGGGTGGGGTGTGTGTGAGCGTAGGTAATGAGGTGACATTTGAAGAGTTCCACTGGTCTTTGGATGTGCTTTACCCTTCCACCTGAGAAATGGGAATCAGATTTTTTATTTTTGTATTTCTCCTCTATTTCTCTCTCTCTCTTTCCCTGTCTCGATCCTGAGACATCTTCCGTCTTGTCTAACAGCAGACAGCCAGTGAACAGTGTAGAAATGCCATGTGTTCACAGTCTGTTAGTGTTTATGGTGTTTGGAGAAGCAGACTGGATATGCTGGCCTTGGAGTGAGCGCTCAGCACAACACTTCAAAGAAGAGTCACGGGAGGAAGACAAGAAAAATGTCTTTACCTAGATTATCATATACCATATTTGTCAGTCAAAGTACAGAATTAACATTTGATTGTGTCGTTTGATTACAGAATAGTTGAGATCGTGCAACCAATATGAGGTATGTTGTGTCTGATCATTTCATCGTGTGTGTGATTAAAAGAGGAGCTGAGACTGTCAACAGGAAGTTGTTGTAATTTAACTCAGAACCACATCAGAAGGAGACACTTGGCTCCCTCACTATGACACACCCGCTGGCTAGTTAGTAGCATTTGGAGTAAGTGTGCACAATATCCATATTAATGTAGCAATCACAAACAAATGTGTGCAGACTCTCCATGTTTATAGTAAGGCCTTCTGTGTTCCTCTACAGCATGGGCTTTTGATGCAGTACTGTTTCTAGAAATACACACATCCGTAAACAAACCCCTTCAAGCATGAGTGTGTGTTTGTGTGTATAGCGGAGTTCATGCGTGTGTGTTTGATGGTGTTTGTAAGATCTGTGTGTTTGTACGCATGCTTGTATGTGTATATGTGTGTGTAATTGTTTGCATGTATGTGTGAATAATGCAGTGTCTGTGTGTGCTCCTAGTATTCTGGTGAAGTAACAGCAGGTTTGTGTTTGTCATGAATCTTGTTCTGGAGGCAGCTCTGAAGAGTGGTCACTAGCTGGCACAGCACATCTTATTTTAAACCTAACCCTTATCTTAACCCTAACCTTAACTACACTACTAACCGTAATGCCTACCCCTAACCTTACATTTTAGTTTTTATACATTTTTACAATATAGCCAATTTTGACTTTGCAGCTGATCCATCTAGCGGAAATTGCTCAGTTCTGCCTCAAGGATAAGACTCATCCCAATATATGCCAACCTGTGAAGTAGCAGTTGAATAACAGCCAAGATACATTGTTATTTGAATGCGCTGTTTGGAGGGTTTGGAGAGTGGAGCGCAACAGGACGTGACACACCATCTCAATTAGTTCATGTGACAAACAGGAGTTCATAGAGACAGGTCAGGAATTACTAATCAATGACGAACATCCAATTCTCACCCTTACATTATCATCACAGTCTGGGTTTGTGTGCAGGCAGATTTTTTTTACCTATCCAAAACCTTAACCCTTAACCTTCTAAATGTAACGTTTGGAGCAACCTAAAAGTTTGACGTTTGGTGAAAAGAAACTATACTGAGCAGGAGGAACCCAGGGTGTCAAAAACACTTTGATATTTGACATTAGAGGAGAAACGTGGATAAACATCTAACTCTGCGGTGAGACTGTGAGAGCTTGTTCTTATGTGAGACCTACCACATGGTGAGTACTTCTCAATGACTTCGGAATCGAGTTTGTGCGATTGTGTGAATAAAGATGATACATGTTTTTGCTCTGTATTCTGCAGCCAGGTCCCCCGTGATATAAGTCAGTATTCGACGTCCATCCATGTCTGAGGACGTCGGGTGATGATGTCGAAACAGGTCACTAGGGGCAACCGTGAGCACTGTTACCTTCAAGTAGGTTTTGGTTTTGCTAGGGTATTGTGGACGGGGATGGTGGATGGGCAAAACATTTGGCTCTGATTCCAAAGTTTGCAAGTTCAAATCCAGCGATATATTTTTTTTGGGGGGGAAATTCAGGGGTTAATGCCTAAACTTACCCTTAAACACTTCAAAATTGGACTTTTGCATCAACTTTAAAATGGTTTGAGAAACATGGATGACCGTCTGTTTCTGAAGCTTGTTGGTATTCTCCTGCCTTTGCATCATAACCCCCTGAGCATAGGCCTTTCTGTCGGCGCAGGTAGCGAGAGGTGGCACTTCTGCTTAGTGGCTCATAGTAGAAGTTACCTATAACCACTGAGCCAGGGTCAGGTATGTTTTCATCCCTCTAATGGCTAGGTCTAGGGTTATCTGATTCTAGATCTGTGTTTAAGGGACAACTGACAAAATTAAAAGAGGAAAAGAGAGTAAAGAGGCTGAAAGAGAACATTCCAGATGCTTCAGTTCATTTCATTCATCATCGTCTGCTTTTCTTTCTCTTTTTCTCCAAAATAGGGATGAATCCATTGGTCTCTTGCACGGCGCTCCCATCCTGGTGACCTATTTTCCCCTTCTCTTTCCGTTGCCGGCTCCTTTCTCTCTAGAATGGGGAATGGGGCTGGCATTGTCATCCCAACAGCCTTCCTTTCACCTGCTGAATAAAACCCAAATCTGTGTGAGCGTGCATGTGTGTATGTGCCTGGTTCCGAGTACGTGCATCTGTGTGTGTGTGTGTTCAAGTGTGTGTGTGTGGTACAGACCAGACTCATCAGGAGGAGAATATGAGGTGATTCCTGAGAGAAGAATAGTGCTTTATGAAGTTGTAATGACCTGAGGTTTAATCTCCCTGCCCAGCCTTTAGGAGAGGAGCACAATACCCCTTATAGAGCACTTAGATTACATATTTAAACACTGCCCGGTGATACGGCTGGTCAGAGAGCTTTGTGTGTGTGTGCGTGTGTGTGGGATGAATATCCACTCCTAATCCCTGTCTGTCCACCCTCTCCTCCGTCTCTTCTTTTCTACCTCCCCTCCCCTTCCGTCTATACCAAAGTTGTGAAGAACAGAGGGAGATGAAAGGTGAGTTTGAGATTTACATTCTCCTTTTCCTTTCCTCTGTCTAGATGTCTCAGACAGTTGGACATATCCCTGTCTGTCTGTGAGTCAGGTGTAAGGTTTTAGGGTGAGGCTAAGAGCCTGAGGGTGAGATTTCTTCCATCAGGGAAAACTCTTAGATGTTTTCTACCAGGCATCAAATAGAGTGAGTCGCACACCCAAACACACACACACACACACACACACACACACACACACACACACACACACACACACACACACACACACACACACACACACACACACACACACACACACACACACACACACACAGTACTGTGACGGAGAAGTCACAGGCCGCGGGCAAAGTTTGGTACACTAACACACACACACACATTCATCGCTCCTCCCTGCTCCGTTATGAGCTACGTTAACAATGTGTGTCGACAGACAAGTTATCTTTGCTATCTTAGTACATACATTTGACCCTTTATTCTTACCTCCCGTCAGTAACAGTTTATGGTATAAAGAACATACAAACAAGCGTTCATGTTTAATTTAATTAAGCAACGTTTATTGTACTTATCAATGTTATGGATGAGCGCGCTGTTTGTTTGGTTCTGTTCCTCTCTCTCCATCTCTGTAGCTTCCGGGTATGCTGGGATAAGGATCAGAGCTATGGTAATCGGGCTGGCTTTGTAGTGCCTGTCCTGAATGGCTCGTTCATATGAATGGGCATATTGGGAGACACCATGTCAGTAGGGATGGGATTTTGTAAATGTGTTATATTGGTTTATTGTATCATGAGAAACGTGTTGCATTGTATATAATTCATTATGTTAAGCTGAGTGGAAAATGTAGGCTTTGATGAAGGTAATTGCTTAATTAATTAGTGCTGGGTATGTTCTGCTGGGAGGGGCTTCCCCTACAAAAGGAGCCTCTCTTTCAGTTCAAGGGGGGGGGGGGGGGGGGCATTTTGGATTGAGCTGTTGATGGGGCAGCATTGTTTTTAAACTGTCTCCATAATGTATACTTTGGATGGCAGTACTGTTGTTTTCCTTCTGGATTCACTATGTAAATGAACACCCTGAAGCACAGAAGTACTTTTTCGGCTCCGCCATCTTTTTATTTGATAGAGGTTAGGTTTTTCAGTTTAGTCTTTTGGCCTACTCTACGTGACATGTACCAATAAAACAGAACAGTGTGTGTGACAAACTTCATCATCATCATCCTTGTACTTCTTCTTTACTTCCCTTCACTTCCTCTTCTCTCCCTACTTCCTTTGTTTCTACCTCTCTCACCTACCTTACTGTCCCTCCCTCTCTCCCAGACTCTGTCATATGGAGATCTGTGTTAAGATAGAGAGAAGAGGCCTCCTGGGTGGTGCAGTGGTCTAAGGCACTGCATCTCAGTGCTAGCTGTGCCACCAGAGACTCTGGGTTCGAGCCCAGGCTCTTTGGCCTAGCGTCGTCCGGGTTAGGGAGGGGTTGGCCGATAGGGATATCCTTGTCTCATCGCACACTAGTGACTTCTGTGGCAGGCCGGGTCCAGTGCACGCTAACCAAGTCACCAGGTGCACGGTGTTTCCTCCGACACATTGGTGCGGCTGGCTTCTGGGTTGGAAGCAGTGCGGCTTGGTTGGGTTATGTTTCGGAGGATGCATGGCTCTCGACCTTCGTCTCTCCTGAGTCTGTTAGATACCATGAAATTGGGGAGAAAAAGGGGGTAAGAAAAGATAGACAGAAGAGTGAGACATGTCCCTCTCTCCCTCCTCCTCCCTCTTTCCATCTCTCTTCTCATCCTCCTGGCTGGTGTTGTTGGCTGCGAACTGTCTTTCTGTTTGAAGTCAGTAAGTGTTCGGGGGACACACACTTTCACACAAACACACTTACACACTTACACACAAACGCAATAACACACATTTCTTATTGCCACTTTATCCCATGTGGCTACTACAACCTTCTGGACTACAGTGAGGGGGATCAGTTGTATTTCACTACTGGCAAAATATGTGTCAATGTGTGAGTTTCCTGTGCTCCATGTGAATGTGTGTATGCTGTGTGTGTGTGTTTTAGGGGGATGGGGGGGGGGGGGGGTCTGTCGGATACAGAGTGGAGGGTAGGCTCTTGAACAGGCCTCAGTGGGCCTTTTCATGCCTGATGCAATAATGACGCTAGGTTGCCAGTGTGTGTTTGTGTGTGGGTTCACCACTATGTGAGAGAAGAAAGCCAAAGAGATCCTTTCTCTCTATCCCCTTCTCCCCTCTGGCTATACTGAGTCTACATGTTTGTGCATGCTCAGGAGTGTGCGCGTATGTGTGAGTGGCAGGGCTGTTATCTGTGCCATCAAACGTGGCTGCGTGTGTTAATGGGGAATGCCCTCCACTGCCACTGTCTTTGATTGCCAGGCCAAGGTTATCCATATGCATGAGGGCAACGTGTGTGTGTTCGTGTTCGTGTGTGTGTTCGAGTGTGTGTGTGTGTGTTCGTGTGTTCGTGTGTGTGTCTGAGTCCGGTGGGGAGGGGTGTTCACTAATTACTAGCTTCCTATCATGAATATGTATAAGGGGATTGGCTTTAACACATCCCACGAACGGACGGGCGGACAGACGGATGGCAGAGAAAGAGGGGAGAGAGAGTGGGACATCCTCAGAAAGAGAGAACGACCTCTTCTGATGGAGAAATAGGCTAGAGAAAGTGAGAGCTAGAGGCCTCTAGAGAGAGAGAAAGCAAAAGAGAGGTAAACATGTGTAGTAATCTTTCTCATTGATGACTAACAACACACAACCCCACCTCTCTCTCTCTCTCTCTCTCTCCCTCCCTCCCTCCCGCTCTCACTCTCTCTCAAATCAATTAAATTCAAAGGGTTTTATTGGCATAGGAAACATATGTTTACATTGCCAAAGCAAATGAAATAGATAATAAACAAAGTGAAATATACAATACAAAATGTAAGGTAAAGATCACACTCACAAGTTTCAAAGGAATACACACATTTCAAATGTCATATTATGGCTATTTACCATGTTGTAATGATGTGCAAATAGTTAAAGTACAAAAGGGAAAATAAATAAACATAAACATGGGTTGTATTTACAATGGTGTTTGTTCTTCACTGCTTGCCTTTTTCTTGTGTCAAAAGGTCACACATATTGCTGCTGTACTGGCACACTGTGGTATTTCACCCAGTAGATATGGGAGTTGATCAAAATTGGAATTTTTTGTGGGTCTGTGTAATATGAGGGAAATAATATCTCTAATATAATATCTCTCTAATATGGTCATGCATGCAGACACTCAGTGTGGTTTTTGTCCCATTTTGTGAGTTCTTGGTTGGTGAGCAGACCCCAGACCTCACAACCATAAAGGGGAATGGGTTCTATAACTGATTCAAGTATTTTAGATTCCTTTTCATGGAGTAGAAGGCCCTTCTCGCCTTGTCTCTCAGCTCGTTCACAGCTTTGTGGAAGTTACCTGTGGTGCTGATGTTTAGGTCGAGGTATGTATAGTTTTTGTGTGCTCTAGGGCAATGGTGTCTAGATGGAATTTGTATTCGTGGTCCTGGCAACTGGACCTTTTTTGGAACACCATTTTTTCTTATTAAGATTGACAGACAGGTCCTATGTCTGACAGAATCTGTGCAGAATATCTACAGTAGGTGCTGCTGTAGGCCCTCCTTGGTTGGAGACAGAAGTACCAGATCGTCAGCAAACAGACATTTGACTTCAGATTCTCTCTCTCTATCGCTCTCTGTTACTCCTTTTGATGTGAGGTAGAAAGAGGTCAGTTATTCCCCCAGCTCTCCTCTGCTCCTTCTCACTTTCTTCCCAATTTTTTCTCTCCTGGTCCGTCTCTCCTCCTCCTACTCCTACCATCAATACCCAGGGCCGTCACCTCTTATTCTCTCTCACCTCCTCCAATAGACTGATAAATCTGTCTGTTCATTCCCTGTGTCCTTCTCTTTTAAAGTCATTATTAACCCCAATCTCAGCCAGGTCGCCCGTGATACAAGTCAGTATTCAACGTCCATCCATGTCTGAGGACGTTGGGAGATGACGTGGAAACCGGTCACTAGGGGCAACAGTGAGCGCTGTTACCTTCAAGTAGGTTTTAGTTTTGATAGTGCATTGTGGACTGGGATAGCGGATGGGAGTAAGCATCTGCCTCTGATTCCAAGGGTTGCAAGTTTGAATCCAGCAATAGGTTGTTTTTGAGGTTTTCAGCCTATCCCAAACCTTAACCCTTACCATTCAGAGTTAATGCTTAACCTTACAATTTCAGAGTTAATCCCTAATCCATAAACTGAACATTATTAACCCCCGTCCAGGGACCTCAGAGCAATCTTACACACACTGGACAGTGCTTATCAAAGATAGCTAACAAACACACACACACACACACACACTGCCTTATAACAGATCCATTTAAGCCGTGAAGCCCGTGTGTGTGTGATCAGTTTTGTGGCAGCTGGTCAGCAGGTGTATATTTCTCTACAGAGTCAATGTGATTTCCCCTCTCAGCATCTGATCAGGTCTCCACCACAAGTCAATAAGTAAAAAGTCTAGTCCTCCAGGGTCACTTTGTCTGCTGGTTTTCCTTCTCAATACTGAGTAACCTGGTGTTTGAACTATCTAAACAATCAGTGGAAGTCATGAATCAGAAAGTGTTATAACCAAACCAGTGGGCCAGCAGCTCTGAGAGTGTAGCATGGCTGGTTTGAGTTGTAAACGTCCTCTCAGTGTGTATCATCTGGACATAATGTCTCCCTCCAGAGGTAATAGGATGGATTCTCTTCTGACTGTTTCAGTTCTAAACCTAAACCTGAAGCCTCCTCTTACATGTACGGAGAATGAGACGAACATTAAGGTCTTATGCGTTGAAATTCTGCATCTATCTCATTAACATGTGTGTGCCTGTGTGTGTGCATGCGTGTGTGCATGTGTGTGTGTGTGTGTGTGTGTGTGTGTGTGTGTGTGTGTGTGTGTGTGTGTGTGTGTGTGTGTGTGGACATAAAGCTGGTATAAGCACCTTCACCCTAAATAACCCTGCAGGGCTTTGTGTATACATGCAAACAGGATTCATGCCTCTGTGCATTCTTCCCTTTCTTTCATTCTCCTCTCCTCTCCCCCATCTCGCAAATGGCCCCAATTTAGCTTTACACTCATACAATCTGACATGTATACAAAATAGCTGGCATTAAGTATTTTCTAGCTTGTATTGTTTTTCCACATGGACAAATTCGATTACAGTGGCTGTGTCTCGCATCACAGAAATCCTCACACGTGTGAGAGGAGAGAGTAAAAGGAGAGGGGGTCAGGAAAGTAGGGGGTGAAGGAGAGAGAGAGAATAGCGAGAATAGAGAGAAAGAGAAAGAGTTCAGAGGGAGAGTGAGAGAGAGAGAGAGAGAGAGAGAGAGAGAGAGAGAGAGAGAGAGAGAGAGAGAGGGACTGCACCACAGCAGAACCTGAGACAGAGCTGCATTTCCTGACAAATTGTCAAAAATATAAAACATGCTTTCAAAGACCTCTCTGATGAGAGTAGGCTACCCGTCCTGTTGGGGGAGGATGCAGAGAACTGTGGGTTGGCAGCGCACTATATTGCTGCCTGCCATAAGATGAGGGACAGTGTCTGACAGACCAACATGTCCTCTATGCTTATTGTTATGTGTATGGTCATTTTAAGTCTTGATTATTGTTGTTACTGTTGTCCCGTTGACAGACAATATTGATTATTATTATTTTAATTATGTTCATATTGTAAATATCCAAAGTAAGCTTAGGCAATATGTACATTGTTACATCATGCCAATAAAGCTAATTGAATTGAGAGAGAGAGAAAGAGAGTATTTAGCATCTGCTATGAGTATCAGTAAAACGAGTCATATATCGACATAACCAGAAAGGCCGCTCAGCAAGGAAGAATCCACTGCTCCAAAACCGCCATTAAAAAAACAGACTATGGTTTTTAACTGGACATGGGGACAAATATCATACTTTTTGGAGAAATGACCATTGGTCTGATGAAAAAGAAATAGAACTGTTTGGTCATAATGACCATCGTTATGTTTTGAGGAAAAAGTGGGAGGCTTGCAAGCCAAAGAACACCATCCCAAACGTGAAGCACAGGGGTGGTAGCATCATGTTGTGGGGGTGCGTTGCTGCAGGAGGGACTGGTGCACTTCACAAAATAGATGGCATCATGAGGTAGGAAAATTATGTGGATATATTGAAGCAACATCTCGAGACATCAGTCAGGAAGTTAAAGCTTGGTTGCAAATGGGTCTTCCAAATGGACACTGACCCCAAGCATACTTCCAAAGTTGTGGCAAAATAGCTTGAGGACAACAAAGTCAAGGTATTGGAGTGGCCATCACAAAGCCCTGACCTCAATCCTATAAAAATTTGTGGGCAGAACTGAAAAAGCGTGCGTGAGCAAGGAGGCCTACAACCTAACTCAGTTACACCAGCTCTGTCAGGAGGAATGGGCCAAAATTCACCCAACTTATTGTGGGAAGCTTGTGGAAGGCTACCCAATACGTTTGACCCAAGTTAAACAATTTAAAGGCAATGCTACCAAATACTAATTGAGTGTATGTAAACTTCTGACCCACTGGGAATGTGATGAAAGAAATAAAAGCTGAATTGAATAATTCTCTCTTCTATTATTCTGACATTTCAGATTCTTAAAATAAAGTGGTGATCCTAATTGACCTAAGACAGGACATTTTTACTAGGATTAAATGTCAGGAATTGTGAAAAACTGAGTTGAAATATATTTGGCTAAGGTGTATGTAAACTTCAGACTTCAACTGTATGTACTGTACACATCAATGTACAGTACCTGTCATCTCTCCCTACCTGGTCTCCCAACGCCTCACTCCTCTCCTCCTTACTCCCCTCTCTCCCTTTGAAATACCAGGGATGGATGAAGAGTATGAGAGGCCTCAGTCCCTCCCCCTCCCTCCCACTCTCTTTGACAATACTTTGACCATCTAAGGAGGGGATAGCAAAAGAAAGGAACAAGACATGTATTAAAGAAGAGAAAATGTCAACTGTCAGTCTGCCTGTGATGGCGGAATCAGCGGAAACCATCAAACTCCAGTCCTGAGAGAGAGAGAATAAAAGGAATGTCAGGGAGAGGGAGGGAAGAGAGAGAGAGACAGAAAGAGAATGTTGGCTTGTCTGTCCAAGTATCCTGAGTTAAGTGTGTCCTATTCTTGGTTCTGCATCATGGGCACTCTTTAATTGTATCTATTGCTCTCTCTTTCTTTCTCTCTCTCCTTTTGCTCCCCCCCTCTCTCTCTCCCCTCTCACCCTTCCTGCCTCTCTCTTTCTGACCTGTACTTAGCCCGCTATGTTCAACCCCAGCCCCTGTCATTCATGTGTCTGTGTGTGTAGGGACCTGGTTGTGAGTGTTTGTGTGGGAAAGTGGGATTCCCCAGTGTCATACACATACTGTTTGTCTGTAATAACCTGGAGAGGAGAGGTTGGTGAAAAAGAGGAGATGAGGAAGAGAGCAGGCTGTAGTGAATGAGGGCCGTTGAGATAAATCAGAATGTTTATGTTGTACAGGAACAAAGTGTTCCTTGGCAGAAGAGAAGAGCACTGCAGCGCTCCATTTCCCCCAGGGTTTCTACTGGACCATTTAGTATATGTATCTCCTTCTTTCTCTGTGTGTGTGTGTGTGAGTGCGTGTGTGCATGTGCGCATGTGTGTTCAACCCTCTTTTGCAGTGTCATATTTGTTGTGAGTTTAAGGTAAGATGTCTCAATGAATGTGGGTGTCAGGGATACATTTTGGGTTGAACATTTAGAGGGTTAGGTGTTAGGATTAAGGTTTAGGTCCCGGTCACAGCGGGGTGTCCTTAAGCCTCAATGATTGATACTATAGAATGAGAGTGGCAGGTGATGATTGAGATTTCCTTCAGTACAGCACCGTCCCTCCTTATCATGTTACCTCTGACTCCACCAATAACAGTCTAGATTCCACTCTGAGGCAGGGCTAACGTCTCCGTTTAGCCCTCTACTTCCTCTCCCCTTCTCCCCCATCTCTTTCCCCTCCCCCCTTTGCTTCTGTCCCTCATCATCTCCCATTCTCCCCTTCTCTCCCCTGTTAGACAAGGCTGTGGTTTGGCCTAATGGACACATGGTGTACAGCAAGTTTCTATAGCTACTACAGAGTGTGACTGGAGCAGAGAGTATCTGAGGGTAGAATATGTAGACAGCTGCAATGGCCAGGAACGGGACTTCTCTCTCGCGTGCGTGCGTGTCGGTCTTCTCTCTGTGAGTGAAGGAGTGATAAAAAGACGGAGGGAGGAATAGAGAGGAAGAGTGACTCACTGGACGCTGCTTTACCAGAAACAGCGTGTTGTCGTCTTTTTAGTGTCAGTGTCTGGACGTTAATGTTTCTGCCTTTTAGAAGGCTGTTTGGATTCAGTTGTTCTTCAGACAGGCTACTAAAAAACAGTGACAAACATTACTGCTCATAAAAAGAAGTCAGACAAAACAACAACAGAAATAATCACAGGAAAACATGCCAACCTCCCCCAGTAAAACTGATGCTTAGCCATAGACACTCTGATGGAGGCAGGCCACATTTCAGCTAAAGCTCTTCCCTCTTAAGACCGCACTATCAGAATCAAGCAGTAATTTATGATATGTTTTGAACAAGATATTCATGAAATCGTTGCATTTCAAAACAAGTTTATCCTTGTCTGAGATTTGAATGGCTCCATTAAGCAGTAAGTCAGGAGTCCATATGAGGGGCTGTGTGTAGAACATCTGTTTTTACACATTCTTCAAATGACCCCTGTCACCTTTGTCTTTTCAAATCATCCAACCATCCTTTTTCTGTCTCACTAGCCCCGTCCACACTGCCCAAAGCAGAGAGAGAGGAAGAGAGAGGGAGCGGGAGGTTTTTATTATCTGCAATGTATCAACTTAATCACAGTTCTATTCTCTCCCCGACTCTCTAGAGCTTAGAGGGAGAGAGGGAGTGGGATTGAAAAAGTATCATTGAGCTGGCGGTATAGAGAGAGCGAGAGAGAGGGGGGGAGAAAGAGAGAGTGAGAGAGAAAGAAAGAGAGCGTAAGAAGAGATAAACCTGTACATTTGTCATGGTCATCCATTCCTAATCTGAGTGTTCAGTGCCCTGAGAGCTTCCAGTGTCAGACGGTGTGTGTGTGTGTGTGTGTGTGTGTGTGTGTGTGTGTGTGTGTGTGTGTGTGTGTGTGTGTGTGTGTGTGTGTGTGTGTGTGTGTGTGTGTGTGTGTGTGTGTGTGTGCGTGTGTGTGTGTCATGAAGAACATGACATTATCCAGTGCAATGGGGCTCTGCTTTCTGTAGGCTATAAAAACACTAGAACCTCAGCCCTCTGCTGTGTCTGGACTCAGATAGGGATAACTAACTTCAAAACGTCTCAGTGCAGTCAGAAGCAAGTCCTGTTTCTTTCTGTGTCATCACTTTGAAAGTAATGAATAGTTTCACCATGTAAAACACAAGTGGTACCATGCATGACCACAAGGCCCTTTAGATAGAGTGTCAGACATTCAGTGTCAACCACAGATCTCATTAACGTTTTCATAACATCATACTTCTAAAGGCCTATGATATAATATGTGTTTCTGAACATACACTTTCAGATAGGTTCAGATACTTTTAGTGTTTGGATGATATATTATACATGTACCTACAGTTGAAGTTGGAAGTTTACATACACCTGAGCCAAATATATTTCAACTCAGTTTTTCACAATTCCTGACATTTAATCCTAGTAACAATTCCCTGTTTTAGGTCAATTAGGATCACCACTTTATTTTAAGAATGTGAAATGTCAGAATAATAGTAGAGAGAAAAATGTATTTCAGCTTTTATTTCTTTCATCACATTCCCAGTGGGTCAGAAGTTTACATACACTCAATTAGTATTTGGTAGCATTGCGTTTACATTGTTTAACTTGGGTCAAACGTTTTGGGTAGCCTTCCACAAGCTTCCCACAATAAGTTGGGTGAATTTTGGCCCATTCCTCCTGACAGAGCTGGTGTAACTGAGTCAGGTTTGTAGGCTTCCTTGCTCACACATGCTTTTTCAGCTCTGCCCACAATTTTTCTATGGGATTGAGGTCAGGGCTTTGTGATAGCCACTCCAATACCTTGACTTTGTTGTCCTCAAGCCATTTTGCGACAACTTTGGAATTATGCTTGGGGTCATTGTCCATTTGGAAGACCCATTTGCAACCAAGCTTTAACTTCCTGACTGATGTCTTGAGATGTTGCTTCAATATATCCACATAATTTTCCTACCTCATGATGCCATCTATTTTGTGAAGTGCACCAGTCCCTCCTGCAGCAAAGCACCCCCACAACAGGATGCTGCCACCTGCATGCTTCATGGCTGGGATGGTGTTCTTTGGCTTGCAAGCCTCCCCCTTTTTCCTCAAAACATAACGGTGGTCATTATGGCCAAACAGTTCTATTTTTGTTTCATCAGACCAGTGGACATTTCTCCAAAAAGTACGATCTTTGTCCCCATGTGCCGTAGTCTGGCTTTTTTATGGCGGTTTTGGAGCAGTGGATCCTTCCTTACTGAGCAGCCTTTTAGGTTATGTCGATATAGGACTCGTTTTAATGTGGATGCAGATACTTTTGTACCTGTTTCCTCCAGCATCTTCACAAGGTCCTTTGCTGTTGTTCTGGGATTGATTTCGCACCAAAGTATGTCCATCTCTAAGAGACAGAACTCGTCTCCTTCCTGAGCGGTATGACGACTGCGTGGTCCCATGGATGTTTATACTTCTGTACTATTGTTATAGTATATATTAATGTGGCACCTTCAGGCGTTTGGAAATTGCTCCCAAGGATGAACCAGACTTGTAGAGGTGTACAATTATTTTCTGAGGTCTTGGCTGATTTCTTTTGATGTTCCCATGATGTCAAGCAAAGAGGCACTGAGTTTGAAGGTAGACCTTGAAATACATCCACAGGTACACCTCCAATTGACTCAAATGATGTCAATTAGCCTATCAGAAGCTTCTAAAGCCATGACATAATTTTCTGGAATTTTCCGAGCTGTTTAAAGGCACAGTCAACTTAGTGTTTGTAAACAGACTGACCAACTGGAAATATGATACAGTGAATTATAAGTGAAATAATCTGTCTTTAAACAATTGTTGGAAAAATGACTTGTGTCATGAACAAAGTAAAGTCCTAACCGACTTGCCAAAACTATCGTTTGTTACGTTAGGGCTAGGCGTCCCGTCACTGGCACACCTGTCGACAACATCCGGGTGAATTTGGAGGGCGCGTAATTCAAATAAATAATCGTTATATTAAACATTTATGAACATACGAGTATCTCATATCGTTTAAAAGCTTAAATTCTTGTTAATTTAACTGCATTGTCCGATTTACAATAGGCTTTACAGCGAAAGCATACCATCTTTATATCCCAAAAAGTCAGTTTAGACGGCGCCATCGATGTCAGTAATCCACTCGTTCAACATGCAGACAAAGGAATCCAAAACGTTACCGCTAAACTTTGTTAAAACAAGTAAAATGAAGTTTCTATTTAATCCTCAGGTACCCTAAAATGGAAATAACTATAATATTTCATACTGAAAGAAGTATGTTCAATAGAAAAGTAGAATTAGCAAGTGAGCGTCCTTTTCGTCGCGCGTCCACAGACTGATATCCAACTGTGACTCCTGGTACAAAAACTCAAAATTCTTCCTCGTTTTGGAAGAAACAAGACTGAAACATTGAATAAAGACTGTTGACATCTAGTGGAAGCCATAGGAATTGCAATCTGAGAGCTGGAATTGTATAGGACCCATAGTTTTCCATTGAAAGAGCATGGGATCTCAAAAAAAAAATCAGGTTGGTTTTTCTTTGAATTTTTGGCTACCATATCAATTGTGTTATAGTCTCATACATAATTTGAACATTTCTACAAACTTCAAAGTGTTTTCTATCCAATGATACCAATTAAATGCATATCCTGGCTTCTGGGCCTGAGTAACCGGCAGTTAACTTTGGGCACGTCAGAAAAAGGACCCTAGCCCTAAGAGAAATGTGTAGAGTGGTTAAAAAACGAGTTTTAATGACTCCAACCTAAGTGTATGTAAACTTCTGACTTCCAACTGTATATATATTTTTTGCTGCCTCTCTCCCTTTCTCTTTGTCTCTAGCTCTCTCATTCTTGCTCACTTGTGTGTGTGTGTCTGTGTGTGTGTATATGGGTGTGTGTCTGTATGTGGGTGTGTGTGTGTGACCCAGTAAAGCCCAATGTTCCAGTGGGGTGTTTATACAGCACCTGGCTTTTCATCTTAGAGTACCACTCACCCTTTTAGAATGGCCCATTCACACACACACACGTACACACACACACACAAACACACACACACACACACACACACACACACACACACACACACACAGACGCACACGCATGCGCACACACACACACACACGTTATATTTGCCCCATACATGACGCACCTCCACACACACACCTTCACACATCAACAGCCTGTGGTGTTTCTGCAGCATGCCCATGTAAGGAGAAAAGGTGAGTGTGTTTACACTAAAACACTGTGGCTCAGGAGGCAGAGAGCAGTGCTTTTAATAAGCCTTTAAAACACAAAGAATTGTACATCACAAAGAGGCTTCCTTTCATCATGTTAAGGCACACACACCTCCCAAGTTTTTTCCTAGCGCGACTTAAACAAAAATACAGTACAGTAGTTACCTCACAGGCATTTCCATTGGATGTTGACATGAAGCCACACCCACCCATCTGTGATATACTGTATGTGTTTGAATCGCAACCATGATTGATGTAATTCTGGGTTGTTTAGTTTTTGTGATAATCTAATTCCGGTTATAGTTTGAAGTGATTTAATCCCTGGTTTATGTCAGACTTTTCTCCCATTCCACTTCCCCCTCATCCCACACTTGTTCACCAGAAGCACTTGTCCTCTTTTTCTCTCCGCTGTATGTGTGTGTGTGTGTGTTTGGTTTGTGAAGGCCTATAAACATTTGTGCTCCCTTTTAAGGGATTGTTTAGAGCTACGGCACAAGAAAATAAACTTTCCCAAGGAGGCCAGCGCTCTTTCTGACAGGGAACTCTGCTGCCAGGGCTTTGTGTGTGTGTATGTATATAAATGAAAGGTCCTTTTTTGGGCCCTTTGCTGACAATCAGAGACCGCTCCTAGATAAACTCTTTCTGAGACTTCCTCCCACTCTTCCCCCTTCTCCCCCTCAAACCAAAATATCCCATCATCTCCTCCCTCCCCATACCCTCACCCATAACAGCACCCACTTTATTCCCTCACCCATAACTCCCCATCTCTCCGCTCCCACTTATCAACTTATCACTCCTCCCTCCTCCCTCGCTGCAGCCAACCAACTTTGTGAGGAAGCTGTTGTGTCTGGGATGGAGGAGACATGGCGTGTATCAAAACTCACACAACACTGACACAGTCTCTCTCTCTCTCTCTCTCTCTCTCACTCTCTCTGTCAAACACACACAGATCCATTGGCAGTTTGGAAATGTACTGTAGTCTATTATCAGATATGATTTAGGGCAGGGGGAAGCAGGGATCTGTGTTTCAGGGTGTGTTTATTTGAAGCAGAAACCATTACAACGACTCTCTCAGTAATTTATACAGGAGACAGAGAACAGACACACATTATTATAGCTGGACCGACAACCACTGTGTGTGTGTGTGTGTGTGTGTGTGTGTGTGTGTGTGTGTGTGTGTGTGTGTGTGTGTGTGTGTGTGTGTGTGTGTGTGTGTGTGTGTGTGTGTGTATATATGTGTGTGTATATATGTGTGTGTGTGTGTGTGTGTGTGTGTGTGTGTGCGCGTGTGTGTGTGCGTGCGTGTGTGTATATACACTATCTAAGCATGTGTATGTCTATGTTTATACTGTACAAAACAAATAGGTTTGATTTGTGAACTGGTGCCTGAAAGAGAGTCAAGTGCTGCGTAGGACAGAGCAGAAAGTCACCATGTGTGTGTGTGTAGGATCAGTGTATAAAGTGTTCCCCAGGTGGCTGCAGCAGACTGACTGTCTGTCATTACTTCAGGGTTACTACCGCTTGTAAAAGCCTTGTTAACACAAAGACCTGCTCACATGTTAATTGGCTAATTGACTAATTAGTTTTAGCATCAAGACGTGTAGGGGGAGAAAGGCTGGCTAATTGAAACTGACGATTGGTTTAATTAGGTGTAGAAACAGAGGAGAGGAAAGGGGGGTGGAAGACTGACAGGGAAGGTGGGAGGTAGAGATAGGCCTGCTGCTGTTCCTTTCTTTTCATATGTCTTTTATATTCTCTAGCCGTCTCTCTCTCTATGCCTCCTCCTCTACCCCGTTCCTTCCACACTCACATCTCACCTGCCAGTTAAATCCATCTGATTAGACATCTTTTGTTGCAAAGTCAAACAATGATACTGCTCTTCACAACTCTGTCTGCTTTGTGTGCTGAGTGCCTTGCTGTGTGTGTCAAATCAAATCAAATGTTATTTGTCACATGCTTTGTAAAAAACAGTTGTAGACTAACAATGAAATTCTTTGATACGGGCAATTATCCACCAATGCAGAGCTTAAGATTTTAGAAAAATATATGTAAAAGTAGTGACACAAGGAATAAATAAACAGTGAATAACGAATAACAATAACGAGTAAAAAATAACATGACAACATACAGTTGAAGTCGGAAGTTTTTCACAATTCCTGACATTTAATCCAAGTTCAAATTCCCTGTTTTAGGTCAGTTAGCATCACCACTTTATTTTAAGAATGTGAAATGTCAGAATAATACTAGAGAGAAAGATTTATTTCAGCTTTTACATTTCCAGTCGGTCAGAAGTTTACATACACTCAATTAGTATTTGGTAGCATTGTCTTTAAATTGTTTAACTTGGTTCAAACGTTTCTGGTAGCCTTCCACAAGCTTCCCACAATAAGTTGGGTGATTTTTGGCCCATTCCTCCTGACAGAGCTGGTGTAACTGAGTCAGATTTGTAGGCCTCCTTGCTCGCACACGCTTTTTCACTTCTGCCCACAAATATTCCATGGGATTGAGGTCAGTATTTTGTGATGGCCACTCCAATACATTGACTTTGTTGTCCTCAAGCCATTTTGCCCCAACATTGGAATTATGCTTGTGGTCATTGTCCATTTGGAAGACCCCTTTGCGACCAAGATTTAACTTCCTGACTGATGTCTTGAGATATTTCTTCAATACATCCACATAATTGTCCTACCTCATGATGCCATCTATTTTGTGAAGTGCACCATTCCGTCTTGCAGCAAAGCACCCCCACAACATGATGCTGCCACCCCCGTGCTTCATGGTTGGGATGGTGTTCTTCGGCTTGCAAGCCTCCCCCTTTTTCCTCCCAACATAACGGTGTTTTTATGGCCAAACAGTTCTATTATTGTTTATTATTGCATATTTATGGCGGTTTTGGAGCAGTGGCTTCTTCCTTGCTGAGCAGCCTTTCAAGTTATGTCAATATAGGACTCGTTTTACTGTGGATATAGATACTTTTGTTCCTGTTTCCTCCAGCATCTTCACAAGGTCCTTTGCTGTTGTTCTGGGATTGATTTGCACTTTTTGCACCAAAGTACGTTCTTCTCTAGGAGACAGAAAGCGTCTCCTTCCTGAGCGGTATGACGGCTGTGTGGTCCCATGGTGTTAATACCTGCGTACTATTGTTTGTACCGCTGAACGTCGTACCTTCAGGCGTTTGAAAATTGCTCCCAAGGATGAACCAGACTTGTGGAGGTCTTCAATATTTTTTCTTAGCTTTTGGCTGATTTCTTTTGATTTTCCCATGATGTCAAGCAAAGAGGCACTGAGTTTGAAGGTAGGCCTTGAAATACATCCACAGGCACACCTCCAATTGACTCAAATAATATCAATTAGTCTATCAGAAACTAATAATGCCATGAAATCATTTTCTGGAATTTTCCAAGCTGTTTAAAGGCACAGTCAACTTAGTTTATGTTAACTTCTGACCCACTGGATTGGTGAAACAGTGAAATAATCTGTCTGTAAACAATCGTTGGAAAAATTACTTGTGTCATGCACAAAGTAAATGTCCTAACCGACTTGCCAAAACTATAGTTTGTTAACAAGAAATTTGTGGAGTGGTTGAAAAACTAGTTTTATTGACTCCACCCTAAGTGTATGTAAACTTCCGACTTCAACTGGTACCAACAAGCTCTCACAGTCTGACGTCAGATTTAGACATTCATCCATGTTTCTCAATATCTAAATCTCGATATTTGTTCCAAAAGTCAAAGTTTGAAATGGTTTAGATTAAGTTGAGGTGTTAACTCTGAAATCTTAAGGTTCAGCATTAACTCTGAAAGGTAAGGGTTAAGGTTTGGGATTGGCTTTAAACCATATTCTTAAAGACATATTTCTGTCGCTGAAGTCGTACATGCAACCTTTAATTCAGAAATCTTAAGGTTAGGCATTAACTCTGAATGGTTAAGGTAAGGGTAACGGTTTGGGATAGGCTTAAAACAAAGATCTCAGAAACAACTGTCTTTCGCTGGATTCAAACATTCAACCTTTGGTACCCGAGGCAGGTGCTTACACCCACCCACCCACCATTCCCATCCATAATGCCCTAGCAAAACCGAAACTTACTTGAAGGTAACAGCGCTCACTATTGCCCATATTGGCCAGTTTCCATGCTATCTCCCGGCGTCCAGTGTTGGTACGACCAATCATAATTTACTCTCTAAGACTGTTTTGATCATGTGGAATGGAATAAATTCTGGGTCGCCTCCACTGATAACATCAATGAATGCGTTGACTCAGTCACCGGATGTAAAATAAATAAATAATTGATTGGTGATAACGATACTGTCTTGCAAAACGTTCCCGATTCCAAAACTGTGGATTGATAGCAGCCTTAAAGGAAAACTGAAAGAGGGAGATGCTGCTTAATGTATAAACATGACAAGGTGACCGGGGACAATATTTCTATTAAACAGCACAAATACGACCTACGCAGATCGATCAAGATGGCGAAACACAAGTATAGGGAGAAAGTGGAGATGATTGCGGACTTCAGGAGGAACCAGGCTGGACACACCCCCAACCTCATTAATGGGGCCGCCATGGAGATGTTCAATAACTTTGAATTCTGTAAGCTGAAATGGTCTAACCACACGGACATCATGGTGAAGAAGGCATGACAGTGACTCTTCAACCTCAGGATGCTGAACAAGTTTGGCCTGTCCCTGAGGGCCCTCACAGCATTCTACAGGAGCATCATCGAGAGCATACTGTCGGGCTAATATTTTCACTCTACCATGCAGTCACACCTGCAACCATGTACATGTGACTATTAAACACTCTGAATCAGACATGGATGAACTTCAACTACTGGCATGTATCATGGGGGACCTGGCTGTATACAAAGGGAGTAGCATATACAAAGGGAGTAGCAGTACAGAGTCGATGTGCAGAGGTATGAGGTAATTCAGGTAGATGTGTACAAGTATCTGATACACTGCCGATTTTGCAGGTTTTCATACTTACAAAGCATGTAGAGGTCTGTAATGTTTATCATAGGTACACTTCAACTGTGAGAGACGGAATCTAAAATTAAAATCCAGAAAATCACATTGTATGATTTTTAAGTAATTCATTTGCATTTTATTGCAAGACATAAGTATTTGATCACCTACCAACCAGTAAGAATTCCAGCTCTCACAGACCTGTTAGTCTTTCTTTAAGAAGCCCTCCTGTTCTCCACTCATTACCTGTATTAACTGCACCTGTTTGAACTCGTTACCTGTATAAAAGACACCTGTCCACACACTCAATCAAACAGACTCCAACCTTTCCACAATGGCCAAGACCAGAGAGTTGTGAAACGACATCAGGGATACAATTGTAGACCTGCACAAGGCTGGGATGGGCAACAGGACAATAGGCAAGCAGCTTGGTGAGAAGGCAACAATTGTTGGCACAATTATTAGAAAATGGAAGAAGTTCAAGATGACGGTCAATCACCCTCGGTCTGGGGCTCCATGCAAGATCTCATCTCGTAAAGGCATCAATGATCATGAGGAAGGTGAGGGATCAGCCCAGAACTACATGGCAGGATCTGGTCAACGACCTGAAGAGAGCTGGGACCACAGTCTCAAAGAAAACCATTAGTAACACACTACGCCGTCATGGATTAAAATCCTGCAGCGCACTCAAGGTCCCCCTGCTCAAGCCAGCGCATGTCCAGGCCCGTCTGTAGTTTGCCAATGACCATCTGGATGATCCAGAGGAGGAATGGGAGAAGGTTATGTGGTCTGATGAGACAAAAATAGAGCTTTTTGGTCTAAACTCCACTTGCCGTGTTTGGAGGAAGAAGAAGGATGAGTACAACCCCAAGAACACCATCACAACCGTGAAGCATGGAGGTGGAAACATCATTCTTTGGGGGAAGCTTTTCTGCAAAGGTGACAGGACGACTGCACCGTATTGAGGGGAGGATGGATGGGGCCATGTATCGCAAGATCTTGGCCAACAACCTCCTTCCCTCAGTAGGAGCATTGAAGATGGGTCGTGGCTGGGTCTTCCAGCATGACAACGACCCGAAACACACAGCCAGGGCAACTAAGGAGTGGTTCCGTAAGAAGCATCTCAAGGTCTTGGAGTGGCCTAGCCAGTCTCCAGACCTGAACCCAAAAGAACATCTTTGGAGTGAGCTGAAAGTCCGTATTGCCCAGCTACAGCCCTGAAACCTGAAGGATCTGGAGAAGGTCTGTATGGAGGAGTGGGCCAAAATCCCTGCTGCAGTGTGTGCAAACCTGGTCAAGAACTACAGGAAACGTATGATCTCTGTAATTGCAAACAGGTTTCTGTACCAAATTTTAAGTTCTGCTTTTCTGATGAATCAAATACTTATGTCATGTAATAAAATGCAAATTAATTACTTAAAAATCATACAATGTGATTTTCTGGATTTTTGTTTTAGATTCCGTCTCTCACAGTTGAAGTGTACCTATGATTAAAAAAAATGACAGACCTCAACATGCTTTGTAAGTAGGAAAACCTGCAAAATCGGCAGTGAATCAAATACTTGTTCTCCCCACTGTAGGTAGGGGTAACATGACTAGGCAACAGGATAGATAATAGACGGTAGCAGCAGCTGGTGTGTGTGGTGTGTGTGGTGTGTGGTGTGTGTGTTTGTGTGTGTGTGTGTTTCTTCATTCTCCTTACCATAACAACTCTGCTGTAGTGGCTTGCAGCCTGTGGTAAAGAAAGTGCAGCAGAGCACGTACTTACAGGATGATAATGTATGAAGGAATGCATAATAGTTATTCTCTGTCAGTCCAAAAAAGTTAATAGCCCATTCTGTTAATCAGAAGAAGAGAGGTAGAGAGAGGGAGAGAGAGAGGTAGAGAGAGAGGTAGAGAGAGAGGGAGAGAGAGAGAGTGTGTGTTTGGCCACAGCACTGAAGGGAGTGATTGAAACGTATCCCCAACACTTCACACAGGACCAACAGATCAGTACACACCCCGCCCAGACCTACACAGAGGACCCACGCCAAGAGGACTTACATCCAGACCACAGCACCACCAGCCACATCCACACCCTCACCCCAACCAATCAACAACCCCACAAGTCTACCATGCCCACACCCCATTTAGGCCACCTCAGATCAGACCTATGCCCCTCCTGCCCAACCCCGCAAAGCGGGCCTCAACATGGAAGTCACACATGCGCCCAGGCAGTGATTGGGCAAACAGGCCCAACCCCCACTCTTACACTGGCCAATGGCATGTACCAGATGCTCAGCAGGCTCTGCTCACACTTACTGGCCTGAGTCCAAACCACAAGACCAACAACAATGGACACTTCATGGAACACAAAGCCTTCACTATCTCATCCTGGAATATCCAAGGCCTGAGGTCATCTGCCTTTGGCCTAAAGAGCAGGAATCTGGACTTCACCAAAGAAATTGGTAATAAAGACATTGTCATCCTGCAAGAAACCTGGTATAGAGGAGACGGACCCACTGGTTGCGCTCTAGGTTACAGAGAGCTGGTAGTCCCATCCACCAAACTACCAGGTGTGAAACAGGGAAGGGATTCAGGGGGTATGCTAATTTGGTATAGAGCACACCTGACTGACTCCATTGAATAATTCAAAACAGGAATATTTTACGTTTAGCTAGAAATTCAAAAGAAAATGATCTTAACAGAGAAAAATGTCCTCCTGTGTGCTACCTACAGTATGTCCCCCCACTAGAATCCACATACTTTAATGAAGACAGCTTCTCCATCCTGGAGGGGGAAATCAATCATTTCCAGGCCCAAGGACATGTACTAGTCTGTGGCGACCTAAATGCCAGAACCGGACAAGAACCTGACACCCTCAGCACACAGGGGGACAAACACCTGCCTGCAGGTGACAGCATTCCCTCCCCCATATGCCCCCCTAGGCACAACTATGACAACATAACCAACGAAAACAGGTCACAACTCCTGCAGCTCAGTCGGACGCTGGGTATGTACATAGTCAATGGTAGGCTTCGAAGGGACTCCTATGGTAGGTATAAATTATATTTGAAATTTTTGAACTTTTATGAGTAAAATGTTTACTGTTCATTTTTATATTTTATTTCACTTTATTTCACTTTTGTTGTTTGTTGTTTATTATCTACTTCACCTGTTTTTAAATTAAATTCAATTGAAATTGAGAGAGAGTGCGAGAGAGAGAGGGAGAGAGAGAGAGAAAGGTCCTGTTTGATGGTCCGTCAGTATGTGTGTGTGTGTGTGTGTGTGTGTGTGTGTGTGTGTGTGTGTGTGTGTGTGTGTGTGTGTGTGTGTGTCTGTGTGTGTGTGTGTGTGTGTGTGTGTAGTTGTTGATTTATTGAGCAGTGTGTAAAAGTCGGGATAGTCAGATGTGAATCACAGAGATGTCGGCGTGCGGAGAAACAACTGTCCATTTAATTTGTTCCTGCAGCAGCCAGCTAAAAGATCACCACAAATGAAATCTTTGCATGGGAGGAGTAGGCTAATGAAGGGAATTAACGACGATGCCTGTGTCTGTATTAGGACATATAGATTCCCTGCATGTTTGCTGTGTGTTTGTAGCTACAGTACCACATGCCTGAATGCACAAAAGAGGGGGAAAAGGCTAGTTTTAATCAAGAAATCCATTCCACTTTCCTCACCCCCTCTTCTCCTCTCTTTCTATCTCTTTCCCTTCGCTCCCTCAATCCCAGTGTTGTGGAGAGAGAGACAGAGGAGTTCAATTACCCCAGAGCAGCCAGACAAAAACATCTTGCTGTCCTCTAAATTGCTTTGCATGCATATTAATTGGACAGAAATCCCTGCAGTGTATTTCGGCTTTGTCGGTGTGTGTGTGTGTGTGTGCATGTGTTTGGTGTGTGTGTGTAAGTGCGTGCGTGCGTGTGTTTGGTGGTGTGTGTGTGTCAGGCAGCCAGAGCAGCAGCAGGCGATTAGAAGTGTTACTGCTAGGGGAGATGTAGAGGTTATCTGTTTGTGTTGGTTAATTGTAAAGCTGATAGTATCACGGGGGCCAGGCCAACTCAAGTGGGCTTTCATCCAAATTACCTCCGTAATCGC
The DNA here is from genome assembly GCF_013265735.2 of Oncorhynchus mykiss. Classification (NCBI taxonomy): domain Eukaryota; kingdom Metazoa; phylum Chordata; class Actinopteri; order Salmoniformes; family Salmonidae; genus Oncorhynchus; species Oncorhynchus mykiss. Next base: position 55,937,328 of record NC_048571.1, read on the forward strand.
CTGTGTTCAAGTCCCAGGCCTCTCCCAGGGAGATGCAGATTTGACCTACGGTTTAGACAGCTTACACTGTAATTGAAATGATACTTACTTACTTTCCACTGTTATTTGATTGCTGGCATATTTCAGCACAAAATTGCATTTGTGGTCAATTTATCCTGTTTGTTTTTAATTGATACAAGTGTTTAATCAACTCAAAGGGGATCTTAGCAACATTATCCGGGTTTTCTTCATGTTCTTCCCTGTTATCTTGGAACCAGTAGGGCTGTAATTGGAGCATGACATTGTTTGAAAGAGGCAGACACCAGAAGAAGACTGTATTCATAAGTTAGTAACTTTTAATGAAGTGTGAAATTGTTTGTTTATGTATTTAATCCAATTTAATAATGTTTAGAGTACATTTTTAAGCCATATCATTCCACACTACGGCTTTCGAGAATTTTAGTCTCTCTTTCTAAGATAGAAGCTGCAACAACGTGTGTGTAGGTGGCAGGGAAGTCAGGCACAGGAGAATCCAACTAAGTATAAATGGAGTCGTTTAATACATTTAACAAAACTCCAAAACCAAAATACAACATAAATAAAAGTGGGTACAAGAACCTGTCGCGCACCAATACATAATACACAAACATACAAACAAACAAAACAATCTCCGACAAGGACATGAGGGGAAACAGAGGGTTAAATACACAACATGTAATAGATGGGATTGGAACCAGGTGTGAAGGAAGACAAGACAAAACAAATGGAAAATTTAAAATGGATCAGTGATGGCTAGAAGAACGGTGACGTCGACCGCCGAACACCTCCCGAACAAGGAGAGGGATCGACTTCGGCAGAAGTCATGACAGAAGCAGACCACAGGTGGCCTTGTATAAAGGTACTTTATAATAGTTAAAATAGTTATCTTCCATTGATTTATTCCTTATGCAAAATCTAACACATTACGAGTGGGATGACTTTGAGAAGTGGTGATTTACCTATAATAGAGGGTGAATGTGTGTCAAACGCAATCATTCTCCAACCATGATTAAGTCTGATATACAGTAGAATATCTCAATCTCTTCATTCAAAGACTCAATCATGGACACTCTTACTGACAGTTGTGGCTGCTTTGTGTGATGTATTGTTGTCTCTACCTTCTTGCCCTTTGTGCTGTTGTCTGTGCCCAATAATGTTTGTACCATGTTTTGTGCTACTACCATGTTGTGTTGCTTCCATGTTGTTGTTATGTTGTGTTGCTACCGTGCTGTGTTGTGTGTTGCCTAATATTGTTGTCTTAGGTCTCTCTTTATGTAGTGTTGTGTTTGTTGTCTCTCTTGTCGTGATGTGTGTTTTGTCCTATATATATATATATAACTTGGTTATGCCATTCTTAGTGCAAATTTCGGAAAATGAAAAAGACCTAGCTAAAAGATAAATTGCTGTTAATTTTTTCAAACTGTATATAAATCAGCCATATATATATATATATAGGACAAAACACACATCACGACAAGAGAGACAACAAATATATATATACATACAGTATATATACAGTGCCTTGCGAAAGTATTCGGCCCCCTTGAACTTTGCGACCTTTTGCCACATTTCAGGCTTCAAACATAAAGACATAAAACTGTATTTTTTTGTGAAGAATCAACAACAAGTGGGACACAATCATGAAGTGGAACGACATTTATTGGATATTTCAAACTTTTTTAACAAATCAAAAACTGAAAAATTGGGCGTGCAAAATTATTCAGCCCCTTTACTTTCAGTGCAGCAAACTCTCTCCAGAAGTTCAGTGAGGATCTCTGAATGATCCAATGTTGACCTAAATGACTAATGATGATAAATACAATCCACCTGTGTGTAATCAAGTCTCCGTATAAATGCACCTGCACTGTGATAGTCTCAGAGGTCCGTTAAAATCGCAGAGAGCATCATGAAGAAAGAGGAACACACCAGGCAGGTCCGAGATACTGTTGTGAAGAAGTTTAAAGCCGGATTTGGATACAAAAAGATTTCCCAAGCTTTAAACATCCCAAGGAGCACTGTGCAAGCGACCACTGCAACTCTACCAAGACCTGGCCGTCCCTCTAAACTTTCAGCTCATACAAGGAGAAGACTGATCAGAGATGCAGCCAAGAGGTCCATGATCACTCTGGATGAACTGCAGAGATCTACAGCTGAGGTGGGAGACTCTGTTCATAGGACAGCAATCAGTCGTATATTGCACAAATCTGGCCTTTATGGAAGAGTGGCAAGAAGAAAGCCATTTCTTAAAGATATCCATAAAAAGTGTTGTTTAAAGTTTGCCACAAGCCACCTGGGAGACACACCAAACATGTGGAAGAAGGTGCTCTGGTCAGATGAAACCAAAATTGAACTTTTTGGCAACAATGCAAAACGTTATGTTTGGCGTAAAAGCAACACAGCTGAACACACCATCCCCACTGTCAAACATGGTGGTGGCAGCATCATGGTTTGGGCCTGCTTTTCTTCAGCAGGGACAGGGAAGATGGTTAAAAGTGATGGGAAGATGGATGGAGCCAAATAGAGGACCATTCTGGAAGAAAACCTGATGGAGTCTGCAAAAGACCTGAGACTGGGACGGAGATTTGTCTTCCAACAAGACAATGATCCAAAACATAAAGCAACATAAAGCAGACCTGAATCCAATCGAGAATCTGTGGAAAGAACTGAAAACTGCTGTTCACAAATGCTCTCCATCCAACCTCACTGAGCTCGCGCTGTTTAGCAAGGAGGTATGGGAAAACATTTCAGTCTCTCGATGTGCAAAACTGATAGAGACATACCCCAAGCGACTTACAGCTGTAATCGCAGCAAAAGGTGGCGCTACAAAGTATTAACTTAAGGGGGCTGAATAATTTTGCACGCCCAATTTTTCAGTTTTTGATTTGTTAAAAAAGTTTGAAATATCCAATAAATGTCGTTCCACTTCATGATTGTGTCCCACTTGTTGTTGATTCTTCACAAAAAAATACAGTTTTATATCTTTATGTTTGAAGCCTGAAATGTGGCAAAAGGTCGCAAAGTTCAAGGGGGCCGAATACTTTCGGCACTGTATATATATGTATTTATTTATTTTAAATCCCAGCCCCCATTCCCTGCCTTTTGGTAGGCCGTCATTGTAAATAAGAATTTGTTCTTAACTGACTTGCCTAGTTAAAGAAAGGTTAAATAAAAAATGTAATAAATAAATAGTAACTGTCAACAAAGCTAGCTAGGCATTCACTTGATGTAACATTGAGAAGCACAGCCTCAGTTGTCCCAGCGACGATAGAGATATTTAGCAGGGGCGATTTCAATCCCTACACTTATCATTCCTTACGTTGATCTATGATGACACTACTGCAATGAGCTCACTGCAATGAGCTCAGACACTACAGTGGTAGGCTTGATTACCAAAAACGACAAGACAGCCTACAGGGAGGAGGTGAGGGCCCTCGGAGTGTAGTGTCAGGAAAATAACCTCACACTCAACGTCAACAAAACAAAGGAGATGATCGTGGATTTCAGGAAACAGCAGGAGGGAGAGGGAGCATCCCCCTATCCACATCGACGGGACAGTAGTGGAGAAGGTGGAAAGTTTTAAGTTCCTCGGCTTACACATCGCGGACAAACTGAATCGGTCCACCCACACAGACAGCGTGGTGAAGAAGGCGCAACAGCGCCTCTTCAACCTCAGGAGGCTGAAGAAATTTGGCTTGTCACCTAAAACACTCACAAACTTTTACAGATGCACAATCGAGAGCATCCTGTCAGGCTGTGTCACCGCCTAGTACGGCAACTGCTCCGCCCATAACCGTAAGAATCTCTAGAGGGTAGTGAGGTCTGCACAGCGCATCCCCGGGGGCAAACTCCCTGCCCTCCAGGACACCTACACCACCCGATGTCACAGGATGGCCAACATGTTCATCAAGGACAACAACCACCCGAGCCACTGCCTTTTCATCCCGCTATCATCCAGAAAGCGAGGTCAGTACAGGTGCATCAACGCTGGGACCGAGAGACTGAAAAACAGCTTCTATCTCAAGGCCATCAAACTGTTAAACAGCCATCATTAACATAGAGTGGCTGCTGCCAACATACTGACTCAAATCTCTAGCCACTTAATAATTCAAAATTGGATGTAATGAATGTATCACTAGTCACTTTAAACAATGCCACTTTATATAATGTTTTACATACCCTACATTACTCATCTCATATGTATATACTGTACTCTATACCATCTACTGCATCTTGCCTATGCCATTCGGCCATCTCTCATCCTTCCAGTTATATGTACATATTCTTACTCATTCCTTTACACTTGGGTGTATAAGTTAGTTGTTGTGAAATTGTTAGATTACTTGTTAGATATTACTGCATGGTCGGAACTAGAAGCACAAGCATTTCGCTACACTCGCATTAACATCTGCTAACCATGTGTATGTGACCAATAAAATTGGATTTGATTTGAAAAATCCCTTAGCACTTCTTTGGTTGGCATTTTAATTAGCTTTTTCTGACATAGTTTGTAACTGGTGTCTGTGCTCTCTGAATGCACGTGTCTGCATTCAAGTGTGTGTGTTTAGGGTTTACCCCATTTAGTCGACTGGTTGATTGTTTGTTCGATAGGCTGTGGATTGACCGGGATTTCATTAGTCGAACAGTCGCAAATGTATATTTCTTTCATGGTGCACAATACACCTGTCTGATTTGTGTCTCAGTGGACTAATCCATTGCGCAGGCCAGTTCATCACTTTAAGACATGCTACTGAAATGTTTAAATGGTTATATTATGTAAGAATAATGGTGCAACACTAATAAATATAATATTATTTTATAGAAAATGCACTTTCTACTGCTAAGGATAGCGGCCACTGTCCGCGGTTCTGAAACCTAATCTTCAGTGCACCATTGAATTGGCGGATGTTGCTATGTGCATAATAGCAACTTTAACCAGCATATTGGTGTTGAGAACAATGTGGCGGAGGCAGCAGCAGAATGACGAGACGAGTAAACAACCCTTGCCTTAATTGTCCAAGAAAATTGATGAGAGAGGAAACCCAAACTTAATTATGTCTATAATCAATAGCCTAACTGTTAAACGTGCCTTTCTTCATAAATCATCCATACATATCTACAGAAATAAGACAGATCCTACTTCTGTTTCTTGTTTGAGTGTTTCTTTAGGCCTACTGATTCCGTGAGCACCAAGCCTGACACAACCGCAAAGTGATGGATAAAGCAATCCCATAAAATGTAGGCAGCGCTGTAGCCTAGTTCTTCCAGGGGAGAATAAAGGAAATTATTTTTTTTAAACGAACAAAAAGTATTCCGGATGCCAGCATTTCCCTTAGCCATGTTCGGCATATGTCATATACGCTCATTCCCCTTTCTCACTTTGTTTGTTCCCCACTATTGTATCAAACACACCAGAATTAGTACCTCAGGTTTATCGCCATGTCACACATACGCAGCCCCTCAGATAGGCTAATAGCAAAGCCTCTTTCAGATAATAATACATGTAAAATAGATGATAATAATTACATAATCATCAATAGCACCATAGATACTTGCTGCTACTGCTATAGGTAGAAAGGATAAGAGATTGAGTGCTTAAAAACTAGTTTTATAAAGCCTAATATGAAGCAGAAAATGCAGTCTTGATGCAGTGTGGGGTGCAGAGAATTCTGGTAACATGTAAAAATAAATCGCGCTGTAAGGGACGTTATTAATATTTATAACTTACGCGTCAAAAGGTTAAACACTTCTAAATTTGACGTTTGCAACAACTTCAAAAATTGACTTTTGAGAAACATGGATGAATGTCCAATTCTGACTGTGAGAGGTAGTTGCATTATTCACCCTTCTGCCACCTTTCTCCCCCATTCTCCCCAAATCTCTCCTTCCATGTTTCCTGCCTTTTCACCTTTCTCCTCGGCCATGTAGCTCCCTCACCCACACTCCTCTGTCTCCTCCCTCTGATTCACCCTCTCACCCTTATCATCCCCCTCCCACACCTTTCTCCCCCTGACTCTTCAATTAGACATATTTATGAGTCTCGTCAGAGAATGACGACTGCTTGGTGAATGCCTGTGTGTGTGTGTGTGTGTGTGTGTGTGTGTGTGTGTGTGTGTCATCTATTTTACATGTATTATTATCTGAAAGAGGCTTTGCTATTAGCCTATCTGAGGGGCTGCGTATGTGTGACATGGCGATAAACCTGAGGTACTAATTCTGGTGTGTGTGTGTGTGTGTGTGTGTGTGTGTGTGTGTGTGTGTGTGTGTGTGTGTGTGTGTGTGTGTGTGTGTGTGTGTGTGTGTGTGTGTGCGTGCGTGCGTGTGTGTGTGTGGGAACGGAGAGGCACGTCAACTCCGTTGAGATTTACTGTGGGGAGGGAGGGGATTTTTCCTGACCCCAACCATTGTAGGACGATAACCCCTCATAACTCTTAGAGCCAGTAACTTGTTGTGTGGAAGCTAATCTGTCTGTGTATGTGTGTTTGTGTGAGTCACTGGCTAAATCACTCTCTGTCTTAAAGAGTGGAAGGCAGAGGGGAATCCCCTTTACTGAGAGGGCTACTCTCTATCCCTCTGTGTGAGTGTGTGTGTGTTTTCAGAGGAGTGTCTTCTTGCTTGGCATGTCCAGACAGTGACCTCATCGTACGCGCGCACTCACACAAACACAAACACACACACACACACACACACACACACACACGCACACGCACACGCAGACAGAACCCTTACTCAGACAAATGGTCAGGGCTTCCTCTACTCAACATTTATTTACAATTGTTTTGGGGAAATCTCCCCATCCTTTCTCCTCCCTCCTCCCTCCTCCTCTCCACTCCATCCTTCCCCCATTCCATCCTTCACCTTGTCTTCAACTACAAAAGAAAATGCTGGGTTAAAAACAGCCAAGGGCTGGGTAAATAAATAGTGGAGAGAACACACGTTGAGTTCTTTTGACCCAGCCAGTTGGGTAACTTCGTTGGGTTGTTTTCTTTGAAGACTGGCTACTCATGAGAGTATATGTCCTTCCTATTCATCTGTTCTGTTGCATTGTCATTACATGTTACGGTTGAGCACTGACACTTTCATAGCTTTTATGAGTTTGAGTTCCTCAAGTGCCTATGCATCTCCCAATGTTGGGATAGTTACCTCTTTGTTATAATATTTCAATGATAATTATTACATTAATATTAAACTGTATAATGTGCAAAAAATATTGAAGGAAAATGTATATTTGCAGTTTACAGTCGTGGGAATTGGCCTCTATGGATAGAGCTAAATTGAAATGTTTCCTACAGAGGAAAATGGAAGGCATATGCATAAGCATGGTAGAAATGGGAGATAATGGAAAATATATTAGACTAAAAGAAAGGACACAACAGTTCATCTGGCACAAGACTGAATCCAAACATTACACTGTTGGTTTTATGTGCATTTCACATTTACTGTACTTTTCGCCACATTTGTTGATAGCGAAGTCTGAAAATACTCTGGATACATTCAGTAACTTGATAAGAATATTCTTGGAAAATTCAGGGAACATAAGACCAAACAATTATAAGAGTTTGAGTGAGAAGACTGACTGGTATCTCCAAGTGGCCACACACCTCTCCAAAGTGTATACAGTTCCTAAGTAATTTCATTGCACTTTTATGACTCAAGAAAGAGTCTTCAACAATAAGTTACCTTGCTGAGCTCTCCTAGCTCTGCCGTTGAGGAACTAGAGCAAGCACACTTGTGGTTGTTTTGTTTGGAACACAGCCCTGCATTACCCATCACACAATTACTGTTGTTGTTTACACAATATATGGTCCATTATAAATCACAATCTGGGTCAGGTGTGCATCATTTGAAAGCTTGTTATATTGCTAACTTGACTAGCTAAATTATAAAACACTATCTTGCAGTGTTAAGCTTTCAAAAAGCAATTCAGAGAAGCAGATCATAATTTTGGTGTACATAGGATGGAGTCATGAGTGCATTCAGATATGTGGTCCATAACAAATGTTCTTCACATTACAGTTGAAGTCGGATGTTTACGTACACTTAGGTTGGAGTCATTAAAACTTGTCTTTCAAACTCCATAAATTTCTTGTTAACAAATTATAGTTTTGGCAAGTTGGTTAGGACATCTACTTTGTGCATGACATGAGTCATTTTTCCAACAATTGTTTACAGACAGAATATTTCACTCATAATTCACTGTATCACAATTCCAGTGGGTCAGAAGTTTGCATTCACTAAGTTGACTGAGCCTTTAAAAAGCTTGGAAAATGATTTCCAGAAAATGATTTCATGGCATTATTAGTTTCTGATAGAATAATTGACATCATTTGAGTCAATTGGAGGTGTACCTGTGGATGTATTTCAAGGCCTACCTTCAAACTCAGTGCCTCTTTGCTTGACATCATGGGAAAATCTAAAGAAATCAGCCAAGACCTCAGAAAAAACTTGTAGACCTCCACAAGTCTGGTTCATCCTTGGGAGCAATTTCCAAACGCCTGAAGGTGCCACATTCATCTGTACAAACAATAATACACAAGTATAAACATCCATGGGACCACGCAGCCGTCATACTGCTCAGGAAGGAGTTCTGTCGCTTTCTGTCTCCTAGAGATGAACGTACTTTGGTGCGAAAAGTGCAAATCAATCCCAGAACAACAGCAAAGGACCTTGCGAAGATGCTGGAGGAAACAGGTACAAAAGTATCTATATCCACAGTAAAACAAGTTCTATATCGACATAACCTGAAAGGCCATTCAGCAAGTAAGAAGCCACTGCTCCAAAACCGACATAATAAAAGCCAGACTACGGTTTACAACTGCATATGGGGACAAATGTCATACTTCTTGAGAAATGTCCTGGGGTTTGGTGAAACAAAAATATAACTATTTGTCCATAACGACCACCGTTATGTTTGGAGGAGTAATGGGGAGGCTTGCAAGCCGAAGAACACCATCCCAACTGTGAAGCCCGGGTGTGGCAGCATCATGTTGTGGGGGTGCTTTGCTGCAGGAGGGAGTTGGAGGCAGGAGGCAGTTCACAAACTAGATGGCATCATGATGTAGGAAAATTATGTGGATATATTGAAGCAACATTTCAAGACATCAGTCAGGAAGTTAAAGCTTGGTTGCAAATGGGTCTTCCAAATGGACAATGACCACAAGCATGCTTCCAAAGTTGTGGCAAAATGGTTTGAGGACAACAAAGTCAAGGTATTGGAGTGGCCATCACAAAACCCTGACCTCAATCCAATAGAACACTTGTGAGCAGAACTGAAAAAGTGTGTGTGAGCAAGAAGGCCTACGAATCTGACTCAGTTACACCAGCGCTGTCAGAAGGAATGGGCCAAAATTCACCCAACTTATTCTGGGAAGTTTATGGAAGGCTACCCGAAACATTTGACCCAAATTAAGCTTCTGTAAGCTTCTGACCCACTGGGAAGGGGATGTAAGAAATAATATCTGAAATAAATAATTATCTCTACTGTTATTCTGACATTTCACATTCTTAAAATAAAGTGGTTATTTTAACAGACCTAAGACAGGGAATTTTTACTGGGATTAAATGTCAGGAATTGTGAAAAACTGAGTTTAAATATATTTGGCTGTAGGCTCATTCAACTGTAGGTTCATTCTGTTCAATACAACCCAGGGTATAACGCCATGTCATCTTCTAACTGTACATCAAACACAGTGATCATAAACCTTGACACTGTAGTACATGAGTTGTATCATATGGAAATGTGAAGTGAAGTAATGGGTGTTTGGCTTGCTTGTATGACATCAAAGCAGTTTTCATTATAATCCTTAAAGTCTCATCTTTCAGAACATTCCTTTCGATTTACAGCATTACAGCATTCCCCTCACTCAGACAACAAAACATTTGCAAAAGTTACCCAGTTAGCGGGAGGGATGAAATATATATATATCTCTTTCTCTGCTGCTTCTCGTAAATGTTTTAAGAAATTAATTTGTTCAACTATGGCCTTTCTCTCTTTTTGAGTCAACTACTTACCACATTTTATGCACTGCAATGCTAGCTAGCTGTAGCTTATGCTTTCAGTATTAGATTAATTCTGATCCTTTTATTGGGTGGACAACATGTCAGTTCATGCTGCAAGAGCTCTGATAGGTTGGAGGACATCTTCCAGAATTAGTCATAATTACTGTGTAAGTCTATGGAAGGGGGTGAGAACCAAGAGCCTCCTTGGTATTGTACTAAAGTCAATGTACTCAGAGGAGGATGGACAATAACTGTCCTCTGGCTACACCAGACCTTCATTACAAAACAGTGTGTTTTAATCAGTTATTTGGTGACATGTGAATATATTTAGTATAGTATATAAAGTATAGTATAATGTTTCACTATTTGTATTAAATTCACTGAGGAGCATGGTACTTCCCTTCTCCTCTGAGGAGCATCCACTGCTGTGCACCCACATATGGCTGACTTTGTAAAACAACACCTTTTACTGCACCTATCTGGTGTATGTGACAATCATTTTTTTTCCCATTATCTTTCATTTGTAGGCTAGGTTGTAGCAACCTCATGATGGGTACAGGGCAAATTAGAGTATCATGTAGTAGCCTAAACCTATCGATGTTACTGGGTGAGCTGGGTGAATGGAATATTAATGACAATCATCCAATATGCTGTAAGGCCCATGAAAAACGTCCTCTCTAATCTTAAACGCCACCGACCCAACATGCACTTTGGCTGCTCTACGAGTGGTCTGGATAACTCACAGATGAACAAAGGTTTTTAAGAGCCACGTTACTAATGAAAGCTCTGGGAAACACCTTGGCTACTAAAGATACAGTGCCTTCAGAAAGTATTCACACCCCACTGGCCTACACACAATACCCCATAATGTCGAAGTGGAATGATGTTTTTTGAAATTTTACAAAAAGCTGAAATGTCTTGAGTCGATAAGTATTCAACCCTTTTGTTATGGCAACCTCATAAGTTCAGGAGTAAAAATGTGCTTAACAAGTCCCATAATATGTTGCATGAACAATAATAGTGTTTAATGTGTTTTTCTTATGACTACCTCATCTCTTTACCCCACACATACAATTATCGGTAAGGTCACTCAGTCAAGCAGTGAATTGTGAGCAGTGAATACCCCGCAAAGAAGGACATCTATTGGTAGATGGGTAAAAATTAAAAACAGACATTGAATATCCCTTTGAGCATGGTGAAGTTATTAATTACACTTTGGATGGTGTATTAATACACTTAGACACAAAAAAGATACAGCCGTCCTTCCTAACTCAGTTGCCGGAGAGGAAGGAAATCTCTCAGGGATGTCGCCATGAGGCCAATGGTGACTTTAAAACAGTTACAGAGTTTAATGGCTGTGATAGGAGAAAACTGAGGATGGATCAACAACATTGTAGTTACTCCACAATTCACACCTAAATGACAGAGTGAAAAGAATGAAGCTTGTACCAAATAAAAATATTCCAAAACATACATCTTGCTTGCAATAAAGTAAAACTGCAAACAATTTGGCAAGGAAATTAACTTTATGTCCTGAATACAAAGTGTTATGTTTGGGGCAAATCTACCACAACAAATCACTGAGTACCACTCTTCATATTTTCAAGCATGGTGGTGGCTGCATAATGTTATGGGTATGCTTGTCTTCAGCAAGGACTAGGGAGTTTTTTAGGATAAAAAGAAACGGAAAAGAGCTAAGCACAGGCAAAATCCTTAAGGAAAACCTGGTTCAGTCTGATTTCCAACAGACACTGGGAGACAAATTCACCCTTCAGTAGGACAATAACATAAAACACAAGGCCAAATATACACTGGAGTTGCTTACCAAGATGACATTGAATGTTCCTGAGTGGCTTAGTTACAGTTTTGACTTAAATCGGCTTGAAGTTCCATGGCAAGACTTGACAGAGCTTGAAGAATTATTGTACAATCCAGGTGTGCAAAGCTCTTAGAGACTTAACCAGAAAGACTCACATCTGTAATCGCAGAGATATTTCTGTATTTCATTTTCAATAAATTTGCAAAAATGTCTAAAAACAAGTTTTCACTTTGTCCTTATGGGGCGTTTTGTGTAAATGGGTGGGACAAAACATCTATTTAATTCATTTTGAATTCAGGATGCAACACAACAAATGTGGAATAAGTCAAGGGGCATGAATATTCTCTGAAGGCACTGTACATGGTAAGAAGGTTCTAATGGTACAAAGACTCCTGGAAATGAGGGCCTGGTCTCAATAACCCAGCATCAACAACCCAACCTTGCTCTTTCTTCACCTTTACTGCAGTCAAAATACCAAATCACCCTTTAGTGTCCTCATAGGTGGAATGCTATTAATATTTGTCATCATTTCATGATAAAAAAACATGAGACAAAAACATGGTGTTTCTATGTCAAACAGTTTTGTTACAGTTTTTTTCGATTGCTAAACGACAGTGGGCACAACTGGAGTCACATGTGCAAAACTCTAACTACAGTCTGCACTACCAACAGTCACCTGAGCTAAACAGTTCACATCACCTGCAAAACTCATTCCAAGCAACACAACTCTTAACACATGGCTCAAAACACGCTCAGTGCAGCCAAACACTATGCACAACCCTCACTGAGATAGCACACACTGTCACTCAGAACACACTGAGAGTAAAAACACTAGCATCAAACACCAATACAGAAAATACAAACTTTTAATCTTTACAGTTTGAACAATTTCAGTGACTTCATACAAAGTAATATTTTCTTCAAAGAAAAGAGTGACATTCTTTCACATGATTTATAATTTTTTTTAGAACATAATTCTTTAAGGTAAATGAAAATTAGCAGTTTGCTTCAATAGTCTGTAGTAATTTACGGAATTACAGTAATGAGAAAAAAAAGGTAGAAACTAAAAGTACATACTGTAATTCGAACAAATAATTGAGGGGCTAATCCTGCCTCTCTCTAGCATCAGGCCACAGGTTTTCTTCAACATCACATCTAATGTTTTATCTTGCCATGCACCTGGGGAAGAACCTTCTGGAGTGCCTTATCCATCCCTGGCAGTCCTCTGGACTCGTGTCCTCACATCCGACACGCATGGCTTCCAAAAGAGACATTTGGTCATGTGGGTGGTGACCAAACACTTTCCACCTCCAGGCAGAGAAAAACTCCTCTATTGGGTTGAGGAAGGGTGAATATGCAGGCAGGTACAAAACCATAAATCTGTGATGTGCTGCAAACCAATCTGTGACAGCTGCAGAGTGGTGAAAAGCAACGTTATCGCAAACTATGACAAAAACTTGGGGGTTTCTTACTGGCTCCCCCTGTTCTGCTGGCACTAGCTGAGCATAGAGCTGTTCTAGGAAAGCTATAAGCCTTTCTGTGTTGTATGGGCCAATGAGTGGTGTGTTGAGAAGCAAACCATCATTGGCCATTGCAGCACACATGGTGATATTTCCCCCCCTTTGGCCTGGAACCTCCACAGTGGCCCTTTGACCTATAACATTCCTTCCTCTGCGCCGTGTTTTGGCAAGGTTAAATCCAGCTTCATCGATAAATACAAATGAATGTGGTCTTTCCAGTGCTTCCACCTCCATTATTCTCTGAAAAACAGTAAGTGCACAGTTTTACTGTAGAAATGCTAGTGTTTTTTTTTACTGTAAATATTTTGTATAGCTGTGTACGTAACCTCAGACGTCTTACCTGGACATATTGGTATCTTTGCTCTTTTACCCGTTCACTGTTTCTCTCGAACGGTACAGTGTATAACTATTTCATTGTAACTTGGTGTTTCTTTAGGACTCGAGCAATAGTTGTTGTGCTGACAGAATTAACATTTTCAAATATATCATTATCAGCCAGCACTCTATCTTGAATCTCCCACAGTTTTATTGCATTGTTGACAACAACCATGTCAACAATAGCATTTTCCTGCGCATCTGAAAATATTTTTCCTCTTCCCCCTGTTGGGGGCAGCCTTTGGGTCCTGTTGTAAAAATGTATTTTACAGTCAAACTTACTGTAATACATATCTGTGTAAATATTCTATAATTGCAATACAAAATAGATTCCTGTAATGTTTTCATTTACTGTAAGGATGTAACTGTCACCTGTTTGCATGATGGAAAATTCGCATTACAGATGCCACTGTGGATCTTTGCAGATTGGGTTGCACCCTCAACCCTGCCTCTCTCAATGAGAGACCATGGTTCACGACATGGTCTATAAGTGTAGCCCTTATTTCATCTGAAATAACAGCTCTTTGTCTTCTTTGTCTTCCTCCACGCATCCGCCCTCTCCCTGCCACCCTTCTCCCTCCACGAACCCATCTTCCTTGTTCCATTTCCAAAATGAGTCTTTCTGAGCTCTACCTATATATACTGTAATATGTGTGTGTGTTCACTAACAAGTCTAAAACAAGACACCTGCTTAGCCTTTCAGCTGAAATTGCAATCAGCAGTGTTTGAAAGGCACAAGGCTGAAATCTATTCCGTTTTGAATGTGTGGTTCACAGTTTTGACAGCAGTGTGTTAGCATTTGAACAAAGTGCTGTAAATCCACAGTGTTGTGCAGGTTGTGGTTAAAGTCATTGGATAAGTGTGTAGAGTTTTTAAAACTGTGTTCAAGCAATGAAAAACGAACTAGAGTTTGGTCCACATGAACTGCTGCTGTGCAGACTGTAGTTAGAGTTTTGCACATGTGACTCCAGTTGTGTCCACTGTCGTTTAGCAATCGAAGTTTCAGTCTTCTGTAATGTATATAAAGTGTCAAATTGGGATGCAAACTCAAAAATAAATGTCATCTCTATATCTGACACGGTACAGGTGTCTTCTTCTTTTTAAGCCCATAACCATATGTTCGAGGTGTACTTTTATTTCAAAGTAGATTTGTGTACGACTACCAAGAAACAATCTGTGTGTCGGTGATTTAGCTCACTGGAGTAATTATTAAAGAAAACAACCAAACAAAGTGACCCAATGCCTCCAACACAGCAATTGGGTCATAAAAAACCCAGCACAAACACGCACAAGCACAAGCACACACACACACACACACACACACACACACACACACACACACACACACACACACACACACACACACACACACACACACACACACACACACACACACACACACACAGTGGTTGTCGGTCCAGCTATAATAATGTGTGTCTGTTCTCTGTCTCCTGTATAAATTACTGAGAGAGTTGTTGTAATGGTTTCTGCTTCAAATAAACACACCCTGAAACACAGATCCCTGCTTCCCCCTGCCCTAAATCATATCTGATAATAGACTACAGTACATTTCCACGCACACAGAGCTCAGACACTTAACCCTGGAAAGATTCAATGATGGAGAATAAAAGAGTGATTTGTGTAGTGCTGAGGGGAAAACAAGTAATCCCATCATTCAGCGTGACATGCAACACAACACGCTGCATCAGTCACACATACACACTCACACTCACCTCTCACACACACACACACTCACATACAGTAAACACTGTTTATAAGTAGGATGAAAGCTTCTCTCACCCACATAATAACCTGATTGATTTTTCTATTTACCACATCTATCCACCTCTCTTTATCCTGTCGTGAGTCGGCTCTGTTCGTTCCTTGCTCCCTACGAGCATCGCTCCACTTTAAATATAATATATTTATGTATCTATGTAAATATGATGTTTAAAATGGAGCGATGTTCATAGGGAGAACAGAGGCGGCTCACAACAGGATAAAGAGAGGATGGATAGATGTGGTAAATAAAAATATATTTCTGCTGTGTGTGTGTGTGTGTGTGTGTGTGTGTGTGTGTGTGTGTGTGTGTGTGTGTGTGTGTGTGCCCCAACTCACAGACAAACATGGGCAAGCAGATTTGCAGCATAAAGGTATTAAATCTCATAAATATGGTTATACAGATTAACAGAGATATATTTATGTATCTATGTAAATATATCTCTGGTAATCTGTATACACATATTTATGAGATTTAATACCTTCATGCCTAAAACCTGCATGCCCATGTTTGTCTGTGAGTTGGGGTGCACACGCACATACGTACACACATACACATACACACACACACATGCACATGCACACATACACCCCCAGTGAGTGTGTCCATGCGTTTGGTGCATACCAATCCCCTTGTCTGTCTCCCTGCGGGGGCATTAATTCCTGCCCATATTTCCATCAGATTATGGTCTGGTTATACCCGCGACTAATTGAACATTAAATATAAAGAAAGTTAATGAAAATGTCCTTTATCCCCTCCAAACTAGGGCCTGAGAGCGCATCTATTACAGAGAATTAATCTGGCTGCAGCGTGTATTGCAAGGGGGAGATGTATGCACGTCACGCTCCTCTTCTCTCTGACCCGAATCCTGGTCGCTATTTTCTCTCTATGGGTAAATAACAAAGGAAGTGTTGTTCCCACTTCTCAGAATTTCAGCATTCCATACCCTGATCCTCACTTGTTTTCCTCCAGTGAAAACACACTGAACACACACACACACCTTGTAGAGAGAGAAATAGATTTGGCCCTGTCCACAAACAACCCCTAGCCCCATCCATACATTGTCACAATCGATAAAGAAGTAAAAATGGGATAGTTTGATACTGTAGTTTCAGTAGAATCATCAAGCCTACTTAACTTCTTCAGAAGTGTTGGATTGGGACACAAATTCTAATCCTTCAGTTTAAACCTGGAGAGGGAATTCATGACATTCATCGTGGCTCAAACGGTCTATTCAGACATCCCCAGTCTCTGTCCTTCCCTGTTTCCTAGTGACTTCCCTACTGTCCTACTATAGTCTCTATCCTGAGCCACTGTCACAACCAGGAAAAGCAGGTTAGAGAGAAAGAGATGTGAAGTGGAAGAGAAGGACACAATGGATGGATGGATGCTTTCATTCAGATAAAAGGAATGAACGCTGAGGCATTTACATGGTCTATTATCCCACTGAAAATACAGCCCATCCGTCTCTCCCTCTTCTTTCTCTCTCTCTCTCTCTCGCTCTCTCTCTCTGTCTCTCTCTCCCCCAGGCCACTCTCATTACCACCTCACTCTCTCGCTCTCTCTCTCTCTCTCTCTCTCTCTCTCTCTCTCTCTCTCTCTCTCTCTCTCTCTCTCTATCCCAGCCAGGCATTGCAGGGTTAACTAAGCAGTTTAAGGGTAACCACAGAAAACAATACGCAGCCCCCCAAAAAACAATAAAAGGGACTTTTTCCTCCGTATTTTTAATTTAACATCAAAAGCACCTTTTGCCAGCGACCTCTGAGAGCCAGCCGTCTCTAGCTCTCTGAGAGCCTACCCCCCAACCCCCCTTAATCACATTCAAATTGGTTAGTGTTCAGAAAATAGAAATATGTATTAGATAGCAATACATTTTCATCATTGGCTAAGCTTGCTTCTTAATTGTCCTGTCCCAAGGCTTTGGAATTTCATTGTTCGTTAGGTGCTTAAGTCCCCCATCTCATTCTGCCTCTCTGACATTAGCGCTGAGGGCTCTAATACCGCCCTAATTTGAATGGGGATTTACATGATAGAGCAGGGAGCATTAAAATATGGAGGGAGAAAAAAAATGTAAAAGAGAAAAGGGGGAAACAGCTTCTTTCACTTCAAAAGTCACTTTGTTCAAAGTCAAATCACAATGTTGAAAGATGCTCTATCGTTCTTTTTCCCAGGGTTTTGGACACCAGCCCTCGTTAGCTGGTTTGTTTTTTCCTACTGATCTCTCTCTCGTTTTCCGCCCCCCTCCGTCTCTTTTTCCTATTACAGTTTCTTTGTTTAGCCAATATTGGATCATTTTCTGACAGATGGAAAGTGCTTTTCATTTTCTCTTTCTGCCTGCTGCAAATGGACTGCTGCCATTCTATCCTTCTCTTCATCCCCCTGTTCTTCTATTTCTCCCCTCCTGCTTTTTCTCGCTCTCTCTCCCTCTCCCACTCTATCGCATGTTGGATTCAGTCATTGCATCCTCAAACTTACCGGCCTGTCTGTGTGTGTGTGTGTGTGTGTGTGTGTGTGTGTGTGTGTGTGTGTGTGTGTGTGTGTGTGTGTGTGTGTGTGGAGCAGGGGTCTCCGGTTAGGAGGCCCAGAGCAACAGGAATGCCTGGAATTGTTTTCTGTTTGTTCTGGTGTTTTTTTGGATCAGAGAGATATTTCTCTCTTGGCGTGGGTGTGAGTGTGTCCCTATGTATGTGTGTTTTGGATCAGTGTGAGGGAGAGGCGGCGATGATAAAGAGAATCAGATGTGTGCACTGTGGGCCAGTCTGTGTGTGTGTGTTGGCGTCTGGCCGTGCCGACGTGTAAATGTCCATAAGGCAGACACAGGGCAAACAGTCTGGGAGGAGAATTAGTGTTTTGGCACTGTATGCTGCTGCTGCTGCTGCGTGCATGCGTGTATGTGTGTGTAAAATAAAGAGTGAGAACAAGAGAAAGCGACAGAGGCAGAGATGCCAATAAAACATTTCTGAACTTAATTGTATTAGAGAGAGAGAGAGAGAGAGAGAGAGAGAGAGAGAGATACTATAGGAGAGGGGATCAGTCTGCTGTTTGGTCCTACAGTACAGTACCACTTGTATGTCTCGTTGTGTTTTATCTAATTAGTGGCATTGGTCTGACCTGAGAGTCAGACACTTTAAAATGTCACTGAGACATGAGTGCCAGTGTGTGCACGCCTGTGTGCATGCGTATGCATGTGTGTATGTGTGTTCGCGTGCATGTGTATAGGTCGTAAAGCTCTGTCAGTGGATCAGAGATAATGAGAGAGATAGGGATGACCCTGGACAGATAGTTAAGAGAAGGTCAACTCAGGGCAGGAAGGTAATCTTGAGTGGGTTGAGTCACCGATGTGATCTTCCTGCCTGGGTTGGCGCCCCCCCTTGGGTTGTGCCGTGGTGGAAATCTTGGTGGGCTATACTCTGCCTTGTCTCAGGATGGTAAGTTGGTGGATGAAGATATTGATCTAGTGGTGTGGGGGCTGTGCTTTGGAAAAGTGGGTGGGGTTATATCCTTCCTGTTTGGCCCTGTCCGGGGGTATCATCGGATGGGGCCACAGTGTCTCCTGACCCCTCCTGTCTCAGCCTCCAGTATTTTCTCTGTATATATCAATGATGTTGCTCTTGCTGCGGGCGATTCCTTGATCCACCTCTACGCAGACAACACCATTCTGTATACTTCTGGCCCTTCCTTGGACACTGTGCTATCTAACCTCCAAACGAGCTTCAATGCCATACAACACTCCTTCTGTGGCCTCCAACTGCTCTTAAACGCTAGTAAAACCAAATGCATGCTTTTCAAACGTTCTCTGCCTGCGCCCGCACACCCGACTAGCATCACCACCCTGGATGGTTCCGACCTAGAATATGTGGACATCTATAAGTACCTAGGAGTCTGGCTAGACTGTAAACTCTCCTTCCAGACTCATATCAAACATCTCCAATCTAAAATCAAATCTAGAGTCGGCTTTCTATTTTGCAACAAAGCCTCCTTCACTCATGCCGCCAAACTTACCCTAGTAAAACTGACTATCCTACCGATCCTCGACTTCGGCGATGTCATCTACAAAATAGCTTCCAATACACTACTCAGTAAACTGGATGCAGTTTATCACTGTGCCATCCGTTTTGTTACTAAAGCACCTTATAACCACCCACCACTGCGAACTGCATGCTCTAGTCGGTTGGCCCTCGCTACATATTCGTCGCTACATATTCGTCGCCAGACCCACTGGCTCCAGGTCATGTACAAGTCATGTACAAGTCCATGCTCGGTAAAGCTCCGCCTTATCTTAGATCACTGGTCACGATGGCAACACCCACCCGTAGCAGCAGGTATATCTTACTGATCATCCCTAAAGCCAACACCTCATTTGGCCGCCTTTCCTTCCAGTTCTCTGCTGCCTGTGACTGGAACGAATTGCAAAAATCACTGAAGTTGGAGACTTTTATCTCCCTCACCAACTTTAAACATCTGCTATCTGAGCAGCTAACCGATCGCTGCAGCTGTACATAGTCTATCGGTATATAGCCCACCCAATTTACCTACCTCATCCCCATACTGTTTTTATTTATTTACTTTTCTGCTCTTTTGCACACCAGTATCTCTCCCTGCACATGACCATCTGATCATTTATCACTCCAGTGTTATTCTGCTAAATTGTAATTATTTGCCTACCTCACCATGCCTTTTGCACACAATGTATATTTTTTTCTACTGTGTTATTGACTTGTTAATTGTTTACTCCATGTGTAACTCTGTGTTGTTGTCTGTTCACACTGCTATGCTTTATCTTGGCCAGGTCGCAGTTGTAAATGACAACTTGTTCAAAACCAGCCTACCTGGTTAAATAAAGGTGAAATTAAACAATTAAAAAATAAAATGTATGCTGCAGTAGTTTATGTGTCGGGGGGCTAGGGTCAGTTTGTTATATCTGGAGTACTTCTCCTGTCTCAGCCTCCAGTATTTATGCTGCAGTAGTTTATGTGTCGGGGGGCTAGGGTCAGTTTGTTATATCTGGAGTACTTCTGTCTTATCCGGTGTCCTGTGTGAATTTAAGTGTGCTCTCTCTAATTCTCTCTTTCTCTCTTTCTTTCTCTCTCTCGGAGGACCTGAGCCCTAGGACCATGCCTCAGGACTACCTGACATGATGACTCCTTGCGGTCCCCAGTCCAACTGGCCGTGCTGCTGCTCCAGTTTCAACTGTTCTGCCTTATTATTATTCGACCATGCTGGTCATTTATGAACATTTGAACATCTTGGCCATGTTCTGTTATAATCTCCACCCGGCACAGCCAGAAGAGGACTGGCCACCCCACATAGCCTGGTTCCTCTCTAGGTTTCTTCCTAGGTTTTGGCCTTTCTATGGAGTTTTTCCTAGCCACCGTGCTTCTACACCTGCATTGCTTGCTGTTTGGGGTTTTAGGCTGGGTTTCTGTACAGCACTTTGAGATATCAGCTGATGTACGAAGGGCTATATAAATACATTTGATTTGATTTGATTTGAGGTTCTCTGTTTGTCTGTGCCAGTTCATCTTGTTTGCCAAGTCAACCGCCGTTTTGTCTCAGCTCCTGCTTGTCCTCAGTCTCTAATTTTCTCTCCCTCCAAGTTTTGACCCTTGCCTGTCCTGACACTGATCCCGCCTGCTTGACCACTCTGCCTGACCGTGACCCCGAACCTGCCTGCCGTCCTGTACCTTTGCTCCTACTCTGGATTACCGACCTCTGTCTGACCTGACCTTGAGCCTGCCTGCCATCCTGTACCTTTGCCCCACTACTCTGGTTTGTCAACCTCTGCCTGCCTTGACGTGTTGTTGGCATTCCCCTGTTGTTGTAATAAACATTGTTACTTCAACACAGTCTGCATTTGGGTCTTACCTGAAACTTGGCAAAAGCATTAGACCTCTCACTAAAGGCTTCAGTCATACAAAAGTTATACTTAACCTCTTTCAGCTAGGGGGCACTATTTTTATGTTTGGAAATGTGTATGGCTGGGTGCCGCAGCGTTTTATATGCGCAACAGAGCTTGGGCAGCCATTGCCTTTCCCTCTCCTACTGAAAAAGACAGTTGCGGATGATACAATATCAATTATATTTTTTAAAAACAACCTGAGGATAGATTATAGACAAAGTTTGACATGTTTCTGTGGATATTACGAATACTATTTGGGAATTTTATTGATAGATCGTGCCAAACAAAGGGAGGTATTTTGGATATAAAACTAATCTTTATGGAACAAAAGGAACATTTATTGTGTAACTGGAAGTCTCGTGAGTGAAAACATCCGAAGATTATTAAAGGTAAACTATTAATTTGATTGCTTTTCTGATTTTCGTGACCAAGCTACTTTGATTCTAGGTGTTCATAATGTTTTGTCTAGCGATCGCTGTAAAGCATATTTTCAAAATCTAACATGACAGGTGGATTAACAAAATGCTAAGCTGTGTTTTGCTATATTGCACTTGTAATTCCATGAATATAAATATTTTTAGTAATATTATTTGAATGTGGCGCTCTATAATTCAGCGGTTGTTGATGACAATTATCCCGCTAACGGGATAGGTAGCGTCAAGGAGTTAAATATGAACTGCTACTCTGGCAGTGTAAGGGGTGCGTACTGGCGGCAGAAAAATCAGGCGCAGGAGAGCAAAAACTGTTTTACAACGGCGCAGTTTATTAATAAAAATCACCGTAAACAGAATAATCAATACAATGGGTAAAAGAGGAGTGGCGAAGCGAGTTCTGTGACATCTCGGCCCAGGGCACGAAAGCCGCCCACTCCCCCGGCCGGTCCTGGCAATAAGATCACAGAAACGTGCCCACACCCTGGTTTACTCTCTCCACCTGCCCATTACTCTAGGGGTGATACCCTGAAGTAAGGCTGATCGATACCCCCAGACGTTCCATGAACGCCTTTCAGACCCTAGAAGTGAACTGGGGACCTTGATCAGACACTAAATCCTCAGGCACCCTGTAGTGCCGGAAGACGTGCTTAAACAAGGCCTCCACAATCTGTGGGGCCGTAGGGAGACCGGGCAGAGGGAGGAGACGACAGGACTTAGAGAACCGATCCACAACACCCAGGATCGTGGTGTTAGGGGGGGGGGGGGGGGGGGATCGGTAAGAAAATCCACCAACAGGTGCGACCAAGGCCGTCGTGGAAAGGGTAAGGGGTGTAGCTTCCCTCTGGGCAGGGGCCTAGGAGCCTTGCACTGGGAGCACAACGCGCAGGAGGAAACATAAACCCTCACATCCTTAGCCAAAGTGGGCCACCAGTACTTCCCACTAAGGCAGCGCACCATCTGACCGATCCCAGGAGGGTGACGTGTGGGCCCAGCCGGTCGCGTACAGCAGATGGAACGTACAGATTCCCAGCTGGACACTAGAGGGGAGCGGGCTCTGCATGTAACACCTGCTCAATGTCCGCATCCAGCTCCCACACTACCGGCATCACCAGGCAGGTGGCGGGGAGTATGGGAGTGGGATCCACAGCCGGGACAATGCGTCTGCTTTAACTTTCTGGGAGCCTGGTCTATAGGAAAGGGTAAACACAAAACGGGTGAAAAACATGGCCCACATTGCCTGGCGAGGGTTCAATCTCCTTGCTGCCCGGATGTACTCCAGATTGCGGTGATCAGTCCAGATGAGAAAAGGGTCTTTAGTCCCCTCAAGCCAATGTCTCCTCGCCTTCAAGGCCTTGACGACAGCTAACAGCTCCTGGTCCCCCACATCATAATTTCGCTCCGCCGGGCTGAGCTTCTTCGAGAAGAAGGCACAGGGGAGGAGCTTCAGTGGCGTACCCGAGCGCTGAGAGAGCACAGCTCCTATCCCAGCCTTGGACGCATCCACCTCCACTATGATCGCCAAAGTGGGATCCGTATGGGCCAGCACGGGAGCCGAGGTAAACAGAGCCTTCAGGTCACCAAAAGCCCTGTCGGCATCAGCCGACCATTGCAAACGTACCGGGCCCCCCTTCAGCAGTGAGGTAATGGGAGCCGCTACCTGACCAAAACCCCGGATAAACCTCCGGTAGTAGTTGGCAAACCCTAAGAACCGCTGCACCTCCTTTACCGTGGTGGGAGTAGGCCAATTACGCGCGGCTGAAATGCAGTCACTCTTCATCTCCACCCCTGAGGTGGAAATGCGGTACCCTAGGAAGGAGATGAACTGCTGGAAGAACAGGCATTTCTCAGCCTTGACGTACAGGTCATGCTCCAACAGTCGTCCAAGCACCCTGCGCACCAGGGACACATGCTCGGCGTGTGTAGCGGAGTATATCAGAATGTCATCAATATACTCCACTACACCCTACCCGTGCAGGTCCCTGAATATCTCATCTACAAAGGCTTGGAAGACTGATGGCCCATTCATCAACCCGTACGGCATGACGAGGTACTCATAGTGCCCTGAGGTGGTACTGAAAGCCGTCTTCCACTCGTCTCCCTCCCGGATACGCACCAGATTGTAAGCGCTCCTGAGATCTAGTTTGGTGAAGACGCGCGCCCTTTTCATTGACTCCATCGCTGTGGCTATGAGCGGTAGCGGGTAACTATACCTCACAGTGATCTGGTTCAGACCTCATAGTCAACAGGCGCAGACCTCACTCCTTCTTCTTCACAAAAAAGATTATCTTTTTTTTTTTTTTTTTTTTTTTTTTACCCCTTTTTCTCCCCAATTTCGTGGTTTCCAATTGTTGTAGTAGCTACTATCTTGACTCATCGCTACAACTCCCCTACGGGCTCGGGAGAGACGAAGGTTGAAAGTCATGCGTCCTCCGATACACAACCCAACCAAGCCGCACTGCTTCTTAACACAGCGCGCATCCAACCCGGAAGCCAGCCGCACCAATGTGTCGGAGGAAACACCGTGCACCTGGCAACCTTGGTTAGCGCGCACTGCGCCCGGTCCGCCACAGTAGTCGCTGGTGCGCGATGAGACAAGGACATCCCTACCGACCAAGCCCTCCCTAACCCGGACGACGCTAGGCCAATTGTGCGTCGCCCCACGGACCTCCCGGTCGCGGCCGGTTACGACAGAGCCTGGGCGCGAACCCAGGGACTCTGATGGCACAGCTGGCGCTGCAGTACAGCGCCCTTAACCACTGCGCCACCTGGGAGGCCCCAAAAAATAAAAAATAAAAATAAAAAAAATTAAAAGATTCTCGAGGAGGCGGGTGATGTGGAAGACCGAATGTACCCCTGATGCAGGGATTCGGAGACATATGTTTCCATAGCCACTGTCTCCGCCTGTGAGAGGGGATACACGTGACTCCTGGGAAGTGCAGTGTCTACCAGGAGATATATTGCACATTTGCCCCGTCGATGGGTGGTAATTGAGTCGCCTTCTTTTTGGAGAAGGCGAGAGCCAAATCGGCATATTCAGGGGAAATGAGCACGGAAACACCTCCCCGAGCACTCTCGCGACCACCCCGTGACGTGGGAGCCCTCTGTTGTCAAGGAACAGTGGGGTCATGACAAGCTATCCAGGGTAGGCCTAGCACCATGGGAAACGCAGGAGAGTCGATAAGGATGAGACTAATTCTCTCCTTGAGACCTCCCTGTGTCACCATGCCCAGTGGAGCGGTGGCCTCCCTATACAACCCTGACTCTAATGGTCGACTATCTAAGGTGTGAACGGGGAAAGGCATACCCACAGGAACAATGGGGGTCCCTAAACTATGGGCAAACGATCTATCAATAAAATTCCCAGCCTCGCCTGAATTGACGAGCGCCTTATGCTGGGAATGCGGGGAAAACTCAGGAAAAGTGACTTACAAAAACATATGTGCAACAGAAGGCTCTGGCTGAGAATGGTGCCGACTCACCTGGGGTGATGCCAGATCGCCCTGCCTGCTGCCTTGATACCCAGAGGAACCAACCCGGCACCGACCGGCAGTGTGACCTCTGCGGCCACAAAGGGTGCACGAGCTGGAACCCCCGCCAGTCTCCCTGCACACCGCCCCTCCCAGCTCCATGGGCATCGGAGAGGGGGTGTGGGGAAATGGAACCAACAGACCCCGATCTGAACGTCCATGGGTAGCCAGCAGGTTATCCAGCCGGATGGACAGGTCCATCAGCTGGTCGAATGTGAGGGTATCTCTGCAGGCCAACTCCCTGACGGACGTCCTCGCGCAGATTTCAGCGATAATGGTCAATCAGGGCCCTGTCGTTCCATCCCAACGCCGGCAGCCAGGGTCCGAAACTCCAGGGCGAACTCCTGGGCGCTCCTCATCACCTGCCTCAGATGGAAGAAGACTACCCGGAAATGGCGGGTGAACTCCTCAAACTGGTCCAACGCCGCATCTCCCTCTCTCCACACGGCTTTGGCCCACTCCAGGGCTTTCCCGGTGAGGCACAAGACAAAATGCAATAATCTCAGGTCTGCAGATTTTGCTTGCGAAGAAACAGAATCATTAGATCATTTGTTTTGATACTGTTTTTGGTTGCAGGTCCAGGAATGGCTAAAAAAATTGCAACATTTACCTGGAGCTAACTCTAGCACTGCTGGGTGATTTGAAAAGGCATAGTCAATCGATCAATTATTTAATAATACTTTCAGCAAAAATGTTCTGTAGAAACTATGAGAATAGAAAGGATCAGAACTTTTGTGAAACATCTCAGTACAATTTAAAAATATATGGCAAATAGAAATTAAAAACGGATGGTGGTAAGAGATAGATGGAATAGGTTGAGTGGAGCTGAAGGGTGGAACTAATAACAAGATAACTAATGTAAAATATACTGTGTCTGTAAAATGTACTTAGGTTCAGAGCTTTTGTGAAACAGCACAGTTAAAAATATATGACACATAGAAATGAAATTGGATGGTATTGATAGATAGATGGAGTGGTTGAGGGTAGCTGAAGGATGGGATTAAAAACAAAGAAAAAATCATTATTGTAAAATACATTGCGATCTTAAAATGTACAGTACATTCAGAAAGTATTCAATCCCCTTCACTTTTCCCACTTTTTGTTACGTTACAGCCTTATTCTAAAATAGATAAATAAATAAAAAAGTATACTTTATTTACATAAGTATACAGACCCTTTGCTATGAGACTCGAAATTGAGTTCAGGTGCATGCTGTTTCCGTTGATCATCCTTGAGATGTTTCTACTTGAGATCAGTTCACCTGTGGCAAATTCAATTGATTAGACATGATTTGGAAAGGCACACACCTATCTACTGTATATAAGGTCCAACCGTTGACAATTCATGTCAGAGCAAAAACCAAGTCATGATGTCAAAGGAATTGTCCATAGAGTTCCGAGACAGGATTGTGTCAAGGCACATACAGTCTCTGGGGAAGGGTACCAAAAAATATCTGCAGTATTGAAGGTCCCCAAGAACACATTGGCCTCCATCATTATTAAATGGAAGAAGTTTGGAAGCACCAAGACTCTTCCTTGTGCTGGCCGCCCGGTCAGGGAGGTGACCAAGAACCCGATGGTCTCTCTGACAGAGCTCCAGAGTTCCTCTGTGGACATTGGAGAACCTTCCAGAAGGACAACCATCTCTGCAGCACTCTACCAATCAGGCCTTCATGGTAGAGTGGCCAGACGGAAGCCAGTAAATAGCACATTTGGAGTTTGCCAAAAGGCACCTAAAGGATTCTGAGACCATGAGAAACAAGATTGAACCAAGATTGAACTCTTTGGCCTGAATGCTAAATGTCTGGAGTAAACCTGGCACCGCTCATCACCTGGCCAATACCATCCATAAAGAAAAACCCTTGAATGAGTAGGTGTGTCCAAACTTTTGTCTGGTACAGTATATGTACTATACTAAATAATCAAGCTGCCGGTTGAGGACTTGTGAGACGTCTGTTTCTCAAACTAGACACTCTAATGTACTTGTCCTCTTGCTCAGTTGTGCACCTGAGCCTCCCACTCCTCTTTCTATTCTGGTTAGAGGCAGTTTGCGCTCTTTTGTGAAGGGAGAACTACACCGCATTGTACAAGATCTTCAGTTTCTTGGCAATTTCTCGCATGGAATTGCCATCATTTCTCAGAACAAGTATGGACTGACGAGTTTCAGAAGAAAGTTCTTTGTTTCTAGCCATTATGAGCCTGTAATCTAACCCACAAATGCTAATGCTCCAAATACTAAACTAGTCTAAAGTAGGCCAGTTTTTATTTCTTCTTTAATCAGCACAACAGTTTTCAGCTGTGCTAACATAATTGCAAAAGGGTTTTCTAATGATCAATTAGCCTTTTAAAATGCTAAACTTGGATTAGCTAACACAACGTGTCATTGGAACACAGGAGTGATGGTTGCTGATAATGGCCCTCCGTACGCCTATGTCGATATTCCATAAGAAATCTGGCGTTTCCAGCTACAACAGTCATTTACAATGTCTACACTGTATTTAGGATACATTTTAATGGATTTTCTTTCATTAACAAGGACATTTCTAAGTGACCCCACACTTTCGAACGGTAGTGTATATTTACAAAACATATATGGGAGATTGAAAATGATGCAGACAATTACAATGTTTTTTAAAATAATGCACCTCTCTGTCACGCCCTAACCTTAGAGAGCCGTTTTATTTCTCTATTTGGTCAGGTCAGGGTGTGATGTGGGGTGGGCATTCTATGTTTGTTTTTCTATGTTTTTGTATTTCTATGTTTTGGCCGGGTATGGTTCTCAATCAGGGACAGCTGTCTATCGTTGTCTCTGATTGGGAACCATACTTAGGTAGCCCTTTCCCTCCTTTCAGTGTGGGAAGTTAACTTTGTTTGTGGCACATAGCCCTTAAGCTTCATGGTTGTTTTGTATTGTTTATCGTTTTTGTCAGTGTTATGTGTAATAAAGGGAATATGTACGCTCACCACAGTGCGCTTTGGTCCTCTTCATTTGACGGCCGTGACACTCTCTTTCTGATTCGTTCTCTTATTTCATAAAAAACATTCCAAAGAGGACAGTTGCTTCACTTCAAAATAATGAATTGCATATAGGGAGCTCACTTCACCAAACATGTAGCACCTACCTGCAAGACACATCTCACATGTCATAATGAAGTTGAGCAGCTCTCTACACTCTTAGAAAATAAGGTACTATCTAGAACCTAAATGGGTTCTTCGGCTGTCCCCATAGGAGAATAACTATTTCTGGTACCAGGTAGAACCCCTTTCGTTTCAGGTAGAACCCTTTAAACAGAGGGTTCTATGTGGAACCCAAAATAGTTCTACCCGGAACCAAACAGGGTTCTAGATGGAACCAAAAAAGTTATCCTATGTGGACAGCCGAATAACCCCTTCGGAACCCTTCTTTCTAAGAGTGTATGAACAACATGGTCTGTCTGCATATTTTCTGGCATCACTGATCTAAGTGTACATTAATATATTAGTATATTAAGAGCTTTTCCCTTGTTTTTGGCACAGTTGGATGAGCACATGCAGTCCAGCTGTGATGACATCCAGCAGTATAGTGATAAACCAACAATATAAATGCAACATGTAAAATGTTGGTCCCATGTTTAATGAGCTAAAATAAAAGATCCCTTAAATGTTCCATACGCACAAAAGCTAATTTTTCTCAAATTGTGTGCACACATTTGTTAACATCCCTGTTAGTGAGCATTTCTCCTTTGCCAAGATAAAGGGTAAAGCCCTTTTGTGAGGAAAAACTGATTGGCTTCGCCTGGCTCCCCAGTGGGGTGGGCCTGGCTGCCAAGTGGGTGGGCCTATGCCCTCCATGGCTGCACCCCGTCCCAGTCATGTGAGATCCATAGATTAGGGCCTAATTTATTTATTTCAATTGACTGATATACTGTACTTATACGAACTGTAACTCAATACATTCTTTGAAATTGTTGCATGATGCGTTTATATTTTTGTTCAGTATAAGTGACTGATGTTGGTTCAATTACTTGAATTCCATTTAGTTCTGGTTCTTCTTTTGCGAGTCCAATGGGCCTTTTCTCTGTAGAGAAATCAAATCATTCACAAGATAAATAATGTCAAGAACTATGTGGGACACTGGGCTGAAGCGACTTGTAGTTTTCATTAATAAAATATTCAAACTAGTTCAGTGCAAGAACATGGTAATTAACTACAATGACCATAATCCACTGCGCCTGTTTTTTTTTGTCTCGGACAGAGATGGATATACTTTTATGCCTGCTATGTTAGGTTAGATACACACAGACTGCATAGACCACATGAGAGATGAATGAACACAACACAAAGACGAGAGGGATAGAGACAGTTCGTGAAAGTATGCCTTATCTACTTAAAGAATTAAAAAATGATTTTGTCAGACAGCTCTGCAGCATGCTTAGGCAGACTAGCCTAGCTAAATAGAATGCCTGAAGACAGTACAGTATGGGGAGCACAGAGAACATTGTCTGGCTGTTTGGCATCTGCTGCCTGAGCAGAGATGAGATGATGACTTTAAGAAATGAAAAATAGTAAAGTAATCATATAAAAATTGAGTAATATACACAACTGAAATATTGTATTATTTCATAGTAATTTCCTATTATTCTATTGATGTCTACCCAATGTGGACTTGGGTAGACATCAATGTTTTGGCAATTGAATGTTCACTATTTTGGGCTTCGGAAAATGAACTAAAAAGCTCTAGAAAGCTCAATATAATCTCAGAATCTCATAAAATCATAAAAACTGAAATGGAAAACCCTGCTTATTTTTTGTTGTTGTGATCGAAACAAAACTGAACCGACCTAAAAAAGCACTAATCGCTCAGCGATTAGTATGTGGTCATCTCCTGGAATGTTCAGGAGGCCGTCTCAAATAAATACTAGTCTGGTTAGTTAGAGAAGTTGGTGACTTGCTCAACTTTTCATTTGTTATCACTCACAATAGTATCCACAGGGAGAAATGTCTTCTCTCTTCTTCCATCTGCCTTTCATAAAAACACAATCAATGCACAATGTTGTGAAGAGTTGAGATGTGTGTTTTTCGGGTGGTGAGTACCACACATCAACCAACGCACCAAAGTCAAGGTACAGCCACAAATATTTTTCCTTTAAAAAATATACTTTTATTGGAATGTTAAGACTTTTCGAGATTTGGGCTGACATGGCCTTCATCAGGATGTATAAAGGAACAGAAGTGGCAGGAGAGTCTGAGGTGTTTGGGTACTAGATAAAGGACACCTCAGACTTTTTTCAGTTCGCTGCAGCTAGCGACTGGAACGACCGGGAAAAAAAACTCAAACTGGATAATTTTTTCTCCATCTCTTCACTCAAAGACTCAATCATGGACACGCTTTCTGACAGTTGTGGCTGCTTCGCGTGATGTGTTGTTGTCTCGACCTTCTTGCTCTTTGTGCTGTTGTCTGTGTCCAATAATGCTTGTACCATGTTTTGTACTTCTACCACGTTGTCTTGCTACCATGTTGTGTTGCTACCAAGTTGTTGTCATGTTGTGTTGCTACCATGCTATGCTGTTGTCTTAGGTCTCTCTTTATGTAGTGTTGTGGTGTCTCTCTTGTCGTGATGTGTGTTTTGTCCTAAATATATATATTTTTTTTCCCCAGCCCCTGTCCCTGCAGGAGGGCTTTTGCCTTCTGGTAGGACACCTTTGTAAATAAGAATTTGTTCTTAACTGACTTGCCTAGATAAAGTTGAACATTTTAAAAATGTAAAGATCAGTGCCAGGGATCGAAGGGTTAACACTGCTAATCACCTGTATTGATTTCTGTAGGCTGGAGGAAAGGGCGTGTGGTTACAGCACAGCGAACCACAAGCAGTATTGATCCTAGAATAAAGATTTGCCGTTGGAAACTCTTTGGTTATTTAGGTAATCACCGTTCTTTCTCTCTATTGGCCTCTTATTAGGGTTATTGAGACTAGTGCATTTCCCACTAACCAGCCGGAGATTGCTTTCCTTTCCTCTCCTCTCTACTCCTCTTCCTCTGTCCCCCCTGGTTTGCAGAAGAGGTAGTGTAGTTTGCATGGTGTAAATCTAAATGAAGATACAATATTCACACTTGATATGAGGGCAAAGCCACGATATTCACACTAGATATAGGTACAAAGATACGATATTCACACTAGATATGAGGGCAAAGCCACAAAATTCACACTAGATATGAGGGCAAAGCCATACTATTCACACTAGATATAGGTACAAAGATACAATATTCACACTAGATATGAGGGCAAAGATACGATATTCACACTAGATATGAGGGCAAAGATATGATATTCATGCTAGATATGAGGGCAAAGACAATAATCACACTAGATATGAGGGCAAAGCCACAATATTCACACCATATATGAGGACAAAGCCACGATATTCACACTAGATTTGAGGGCAAAGCCACGATATTCACACTTGATATTAGGGCAAAGCCATGTGCACAGTAAGAGAAGCCATGGTATTCAACCTAGATGAACCTCCTCCTCCTCCTCTCCCCTCCCATTTTCTTTCTCTCTCCAACCCACCTCTTTCCCTGTCCCCCTCTCTGTCTCTGTCTCTCAGATGCTGTGTATTTCATAGCCCTGATTCATTAGCTAAAATGTCATCTCAGGCTCAGACACAGGCTTGTCGGCTCAAACCCTATTTCACCACACGCTCACTAATTGAATTTAGCCTTAAAAATGTATGAGTGCATATTAATTGTTCCTGTGTGTGTGTGAGGGCGTGCATGTGTGTGTGTCCTGCAGCCCTAAGCTGAAGTAGAGAGCCCTTATGCCGAGTGATGTCATACAGGCATCTACTACTTGTAAAGGGAGGCTGGCTACTCAACCACACACACATAGACACAGACACAGACACACACACACAAACGCACAGCCCCTTGCACAGGTCCTCAGAGTTGACCCATTTTGCATACCCCACCATACCATGAGACATCCATGTCTTCATCACTGAAAAAGATTAACGGTTGAGATTGATGTAATTGAAAATCTTTCAAACACAGTTGTCAAACAATAAAAAAATGTTATTTTTTTCTTTAACCTTAAATGTCAATTATCTAAAAATGTGTAAACTCCAATATTTTTCATATTCACATAAATGTACTAAAATGGGAATACAATTTTAATTTAGACTTTTGAATGGTGGAGGTCCACACAGAGAATATTGACTTTAATGGTATTATCTGTTGCTTTAAATTATACTGTCATTCGTCCACAGGAAACCTACTGAAATCATAGAAATATAGATAATAGAAGATACATAATGGTGGGTGGACCGGCGGTGGGTGGACCGGTGGTAGTAATTAGAAGTTACAATTTCAATTAAATTTCAATTTCAAATGTGTACCTGCTAAATTGCAGTGGTGTGAAGGGA
Source organism: Oncorhynchus mykiss (assembly GCF_013265735.2). Lineage (NCBI taxonomy): Eukaryota > Metazoa > Chordata > Actinopteri > Salmoniformes > Salmonidae > Oncorhynchus > Oncorhynchus mykiss. The sequence continues at coordinate 55,970,096 of NC_048571.1, forward strand.
TAGGTCCATTCTATGCATTCTATATCTTTGATTCAAATGACACCCACCCTGTATTCAAGAGCAGGTTGTGTCTCAATCAATGGCAGTGTCACGTTCTGACCTCTATTTCCTTTGTTTTGTATGTAGTTAGTATGGTCAGGGCGTGAGTTGGGTGGGCAGTCTATGTTTGTTTTTCTATGATTTGGGTATTTCTATGTTTCGGCCTAGTATGGTTCTCAATCAGAGGCAGGTGTCATTAGTTGTCTCTGATTGAGAATCATACTTAGGTAGCCTGGGTTTCACTGTGTGTTTGTGGGTGATTGTTCCTGTCACTGTGTTTGTTGTCACAGGATAGGACTGTTTTGCGTTTGCACATTTCTTGTTTTTGTTAGTTTGTTCATGTGTAGGGATTTATTAAAACATGAATAACCACCACGCTGCGCTTTGGTCCGCTTCTCTTCCTCCTACAGACGAACGCCCTTACAGAATCACCCACCACCAACGGACCAAGCAGCGTGTTAACAGACAGGAGCCACAGGAGAGGCAACAGAGGCAGCAGCAGCAGGAGCAGCAGCAGCTGCAGTGGGAGAGGCTGCACCACCTGGAGAAATGGACATGGGAGGAAGAACTGGACGGTAAAGGACCCTGGGCTCAGCCCGGAGAATATCGCCGCCCCAAGGAAGAACTGGAGGCGGCGAAAGCTGAGAGGCGCAGATATGAGGAGGCAGCACGGCGTAGCGGATGGAAGCCCGGGAGTCAGCCCCAAAAATTTCTTGGGGGGGGCTAACAGGGAGTATGGCTACGCCAGGTAGGAGACCTGAGCCAACTTCCTGTGGTTACCGGGGGGCTAGAGAGACCGGGCAGGCACCGTGTTATGCTGTGGAGCGCACGGTGTCCCCAGTGCGGGTGCACAGCCCGGTGCGGTACATTCCAGCTCCGCGTATCGGCCGGGCAAGAGTGGGCATCGAGCCAAGTGCCATGAAGCCGGCTCTACGCATCTGGTCTCCAGTGCGTCTCCTTGGGCCGGCTTACATGGCACCAGCCTTGCGCACGGTGTCCCCGGTTCGCCTGCATAGCCCAGTGCGGGCTATTCCACCTCGCCGCACTGGCAGGGCGACCGGGACCATTCAACCGGGTAAGGTTGGGCAGGCTCGGTGCTCAAGAGCTCCAGTGCGCCTGCACGGCCCGGTCTATCCGTCACCACCTCCACACCCCAGCCCTCCGGTGGCAGCTCCCCGTACCAGGCTGTCTCTCCGGCCCATCCGTCCAGAGCCTTCCTCCTCTCCAGCGCTGCCGGAGTCTCCCGCCTCTCCGGCGCTACCAGAGCCTTCCTCCTCTCCAGCGCTGCCGGAGCCTCCCGCCTGTCCGGCGCCTCTGCCGGAGCCTCCCGCCTGCCCGGCGCCGCTGCCGGAGCCTCCCGCCTGTCCGGCGCCTCTGCCGGAGCCTCCCGCCTGTCCGGCGCCTCTGCCGGAGCCTCCCGCCTGTCCGGCGCCTCTGCCGGAGCCTCCCGCCTGTCCGGCGCCTCTGCCGGAGCCTCCCGCCTGTCCGGCGCATCTGCCGGAGCCTCCCGCCTGTCCGGCGCATCTGCCGGAGCCTCCCGCCTGTCCGGCGCCTCTGCCGGAGCCTCCCGCATGTCCGGCGCCTCTGCCGGAGCCTCCCGCCTGTCCGGCGCCTCTGCCGGAGCCTCCCGCCTGTCCGGCGCCTCTGCCGGAGCCTCCCGCCTGTCCGGCGCCTCTGCCGGAGCCTCCCGCCTGTCCGGCGCCTCTGCCGGAGCCTCCCGCCTGTCCGGCGCCTCTGCCGGAGCCTCCCGCCTGTCCGGCGCCTCTGCCGGAGCCTCCCGCCTGTCCGGCGCCGCTGCCGGAGTCTCCCGCCTCTCCGGCGCTACCAGGGCCTTCCTTTTCTCCAGCGTTGCCGGAGCTTCCCGTCTGCCCAGCGCCAGCTGAGCTTCCCGTCTGCCCAGCGCCGCCAACGCCGCCCGTCTGCCCAGCGCCGCCAACGCCGCCCGTCTGCCCAGCGCCGCCAACGCCGCCCGTCTGCCCAGCGCCGCCAACGCCGCCCGTCTGCCCAGCGCCGCCAACGCCGCCCGTCTGCCAGGAGCCGCCAACGCCGCCCGTCTGCCAGGAGCCGCCAGTGCCGCCCGTCTGCCAGGGGCCGCCAGTGCCGCCCGTCTGCCAGGGGCCGCCAGTGCCGCCCGTCTGCCAGGGGCCGCCAGTGCCGCCCGTCAGCCAGGGGCCGCCAGTGCCGCCAGTCAGCCAGGGGCCGCCAGTGCCGCCAGTCAGCCAGGGGCCGCCAGTGCCGCCAGTCAGCCAGGGGCCGCCAGTGCCGCCAGTAAGCCAGGGGCCGCCAGTAAGCCAGGGGCCGCCAGTGCCGCCAGTAAGCCAGGGGCCGCCAGTGCCGTCAGTCAGCCAGGGGCCGCCCGAGCAGCTGCCCCTCTGTCCAGAGCAGCTGTCGCCCCTCTGTCCCAAGCTGCTGCCGCCCCTCTGTCCCGAGCAGCTGTCCCTCTGTCCCGAGCAGCTGTCCCTCTGTCCCGAGCAGCTGCCGCCCCTCTGTCCCGAGCTGCTATCGCCCCTCTGTCCCGAACTGCTATCGCCCCTCTGTCCCGAACTGCTATCGCCCCTCTGTCCCGAACTGCTATCGCCCCTCTGTCCCGAGCAGCTATCGCCCCTCTGTCCCGAGCTGCTATCGCCCCTCTGTCCCGAGCTGCTATCGCCCCTCTGTCCCGAGCTGCTGCCGCCCCTCTGTCCCGAGCAGCTGCTCCTCTGTCCCGAGCAGTTGTCCCTCTGTCCCGAGCAGCTGTTTCACCTCTGTCCCGAGCTGCCCCTCTGTCCCAAGCAGCCCCTCTGTCCAGTGGGGTCATTGAGAGGGGTGGCCATGGTGAGAAGGCCACGGAGGCGGACAATAAGGCGGACTAAGACAATGGTGAAGTGGGGTCCGCGTCCCGCGCCAGAGCCGCCACCGCGGACAGACGCCCACCCAGACCCTCCCCTATAGGTCAAGGTTTTGCGGCCGGAGTCCGCACCTTTGGGGGGGGGTACTGTCACGTTCTGACCTCTATTTCCTTTGTTTTGTATGTAGTTAGTATGGTCAGGGCGTGAGTTGGGTGGGCAGTCTATGTTTGTTTTTCTATGATTTGGGTATTTCTATGTTTCGGCCTAGTATGGTTCTCAATCAGAGGCAGGTGTCATTAGTTGTCTCTGATTGAGAATCATACTTAGGTAGCCTGGGTTTCACTGTGTGTTTGTGGGTGATTGTTCCTGTCACTGTGTTTGTTGTCACAGGATAGGACTGTTTTGCGTTTGCACATTTCTTGTTTTTGTTAGTTTGTTCATGTGTAGGGATTTATTAAAACATGAATAACCACCACGCTGCGCTTTGGTCCGCTTCTCTTCCTCCTACAGACGAACGCCCTTACAGGCAGGTACAACACAAAATCTCAGATGATGTAAAGTAGGGTCTAAGCTTCAACATATGCAAATATAGAGAAACATTTTTTATTTGACAATGATGTTTGTAAGCTTTTAAATGATATCAAACGGTTTATATTTTCCAGTGATTGAAGACATGGATTTCTCATGGTAGGGTAGGGTATGCAAAACTTTGAGCATATCTATTTCTTAAATGTTTTGGCATTCAGGTCCAAAAAGTAACTTTCTGACCACAAATTAGAGGGCTTCTCGAACCCCAAGAAATAGAACAGTTCTGAAATAGACCTGGGGCTTTCCTCGCCAGACCCTACCTGAATAAGTTCACGTTTTAAATATGGAGACACGGTGTGAACGGACCCGAGGACAACCAGACCCAGCACTGTATAGACCCTATCGGGTCCAGGCCCAGTCTGATCCTATCTGAGTGAGGGAAGCAACAGAAAATATAATTTTTTTGCTTCGTTATTATCTGAAGGGAAACCGGAATGGAGCTAGCAGCAGATGGTCAGAGGGGCCATGCTATGTGTTTGTGACTAATAGGAAGTTTGGATATTTTTTCTGACTCTTATCTTTTCACGTCATTCAGTCAAAAGAACGAATCGTTCCACTCAATTCGTTCATTTGAGTCAGTTATTCCCACCTCCTACCGTCTAACGATGAACTGAAAACTCAAAAGAGTCATGATTCTACAAGCCTCTCATTCACATGTCCTTCACCATATGGGACTTATTGAAGCTGTCATTTGTGACTGAGACTTGTAAAAGTGTGCTTTAAACAATGTACATTTGTTAATTCCTAGGCATACGAATCCAATTATTTATTGAAACATCTGAAACAAGCTCTAGTTGTGGTCCCAACCGGGCCTCTTGGCAATAACTCACAACATCCCCGCCAGATAATTTGTTCTCAAATTCGAGTTTGTTGAGCAGAGGCAGTGTATGTTTTGGTTCGACAAAGCTGTGTCCATCATAACATTCAGTAATTATTCTTGCACCATGCAATCAATTATCAGTTCTAAACATGTATTTTCTTCTCTAAGGTGCCTGCAGCCTGATCTGTTTTCCCTCATGCACATGATAGACTGTTGCTGGTCGGAGCAAGTCTCCAGATCCGCTGAGCCAGAGGAGCACATATTTATCCTGCTGTAAAATGTATTGCTGCAGCAGATCAAACGAACGACTAAAAGTCCATTTAGGATTTATGGTCATTCTGGTGTATACATTGGCTGTACAGCATTTACTGTGATGCGGCCTCTACAGAAGTCAGGGCATGCATACTTCTTGCGCTTCGCGGAGC